>NW_027066282.1:0-19059 GCF_032884065.1 Artemia franciscana
TTGATTCTAGCTAGTCTATCTACTATTTCTATGAGTCATATGCAAGACGTCATTTTAGAAAAGACTTTTTCACTATTCAATAAATAGATATCAATAGTAGATAGAACAGTGAAAGTTTGATTCTAGCTAGTCTATCTACTATTTCTATGAGTCATATGCAAGACGTCATTTTAGAAAAGACTTTTTCACTATTCAATAAATAGATATCAATAGTAGATAGAACAGTGAAAGTTTGATTCTAGCTAGTCTATCTACTATTTCTATGAGTCATATGCAAGACGTCATTTTAGAAAAGACTTTTTCACTATTCAATAAACAGATATCAATAGTAGATAGAACAGTGAAAGTTTGATTCTACCTAGTCTATCTACTATTTCTACGAGTCATATGCAAGACGTCATTTTAGAAAAGACTTTTTCACTATTCAATAAATAGATATCAATAGTAGATAGAACAGTGAAAGTTTGATTCTAGCTAGTCTATCTACTATTTCTATGAGTCATATGCAAGACGTCATTTTAGAAAAGACTTTTTCACTATTCAATAAATAGATATCAATAGTAGATAGAACAGTGAAAGTTTGATTCTAGCTAGTCTATCTACTATTTCTATGAGTCATATGCAAGACGTCATTTTAGAAAAGACTTTTTCACTATTCAATAAATAGATATCAATAGTAGATAGAACAGTGAATGTTTGATTCTAGCTAGTCTATCTACTATTTCTATGAGTCATATGCAAGACGTCATTTTAGAAAAGACTTTTTCACTATTCAATAAATAGATATCAATAGTAGATAGAACAGTGAAAGTTTGATTCTAGCTAGTCTATCTACTATTTCTATGAGTCATATGCAAGACGTCATTTTAGAAAAGACTTTTTCACTATTCAATAAATAGATATCAATAGTAGATAGAACAGTGAAAGTTTGATTCTAGCTAGTCTATCTACTATTTCTATGAGTCATATGCAAGACGTCATTTTAGAAAAGACTTATTCACTATTCAATAAATAGATATCAATAGTAGATAGAACAGTGAAAGTTTGATTCTAGCTAGTCTATCTACTATTTCTAAGAGTCATATGCAAGACGTCATTTTAGAAAAGACTTTTTCACTATTCAATAAATAGATATCAATAGTACATAGAACAGTGAAAGGTTGATTCTAGCTAGTCTATCTACTATTTCTATGAGTCATATGCAAGACGTCATTTTAGAAAAGACTTTTTCACTATTCAATAAATAGATATCAATAGTAGATAGAAAAGTGAAAGTTTGATTCTAGCTAGTCTATCTACTATTTCTATGAGTCATATGCAAGACGTCATTTTAGAAAAGACTTTTTCACTATTCAATAAATAGATATCAATAGTAGATAGAACAGTGAAAGTTTAATTCTAGCTAGTCTATCTACTATTTCTATGAGTCATATGCAAGACGTCATTTTAGAAAAGACTTTTTCACTATTCAATAAATAGATATCAATAGTAGATAGAACAGTGAAAGTTTGATTCTAGCTAGTCTATCTACTATTTCTATGAGTCATATGCAAGACGTCATTTTAGAAAAGACTTTTTCACTATTCAATAAATAGATATCAATAGTAGATAGAACAGTGAAAGTTTGATTCTAGCTAGTCTATCTACTATTTCTACGAGTCATATGCAAGACGTCATTTTAGAAAAGACTTTTTCACTATTCAATAAATAGATATCAATAGTAGATAGAACAGTGAAAGTTTGATTCTAGCTAGTCTATCTACTATTTCTATGAGTCATATGCAAGACGTCATTTTAGAAAAGACTTTTTCACTATTCAATAAATAGATATCAATAGTAGATAGAACAGTGAAAGTTTGATTCTAGCTAGTCTATCTACTATTTCTATGAGTCATATGCAAGACGTCATTTTAGAAAAGACTTTTTCACTATTCAATAAATAGATATCAATAGTAGATAGAACAGTGAAAGTTTGATTCTAGCTAGTCTATCTACTATTTCTATGAGTCATATGCAAGACGTCATTTTAGAAAAGACTTTTTCACTATTCAATAAATAGATATCAATAGTAGATAGAACAGTGAATGTTTGATTCTAGCTAGTCTATCTACTATTTCTATGAGTCATATGCAAGACGTCATTTTAGAAAAGACTTCTTCACTATTCAATAAATAGATATCAATAGTAGATAGAACAGTGAAAGTTTGATTCTAGCTAGTCTATCTACTATTTCTATGAGTCATATGCAAGACGTCATTTTAGAAAAGACTTTTTCACTATTCAATAAATAGATATCAATAGTAGATAGAACAGTGAAAGTTTGATTCTAGCTAGTCTATCTACTATTTCTATGAGTCATATGCAAGACGTCATTTTAGAAAAGACTTTTTCACTATTCAATAAATAGATATCAATAGTAGATAGAACAGTGAAAGTTTGATTCTAGCTAGTCTATCTACTATTTCTATGAGTCATATGCAAGACGTCATTTTAGAAAAGACTTTTTCACTATTCAATAAATAGATATCAATAGTAGATAGAACAGTGAAAGTTTGATTCTAGCTAGTCTATCTACTATTTCTATGAGTCATATGCAAGACGTCATTTTAGAAAAGACTTTTTCACTATTCAATAAATAGATATCAATAGTAGATAGAACAGTGAAAGTTTGATTCTAGCTAGTCTATCTACTATTTCTATGAGTCATATGCAAGACGTCATTTTAGAAAAGACTTTTTCACTATTCAATAAATAGATATCAATAGTAGATAGAACAGTGAAAGTTTGATTCTAGCTAGTCTATCTACTATTTCTATGAGTCATATGCAAGACGTCATTTTAGAAAAGACTTTTTCACTATTCAATAAATAGATATCAATAGTAGATAGAACAGTGAAAGTTTGATTCTAGCTAGTCTATCTACTATTTCTATGAGTCATATGCAAGACGTCATTTTAGAAAAGACTTTTTCACTATTCAATAAATAGATATCAATAGTAGATAGAACAGTGAAAGTTTGATTCTAGCTAGTCTATCTACTATTTCTACGAGTCATATGCAAGACGTCATTTTAGAAAAGACTTTTTCACTATTCAATAAATAGATATCAATAGTAGATAGAACAGTGAAAGTTTGATTCTAGCTAGTCTATCTACTATTTCTATGAGTCATATGCAAGACGTCATTTTAGAAAAGACTTTTTTTTATTCAATAAATAGATATCAATAGTAGATAGAACAGTGAAAGTTTGATTCTAGCTAGTCTATCTACTATTTCTATGAGTCATATGCAAGACGTCATTTTAGAAAAGACTTTTTCACTATTCAATAAATAGATATCAATAGTAGATAGAACAGTGAATGTTTGATTCTAGCTAGTCTATCTACTATTTCTATGAGTCATATGCAAGACGTCATTTTAGAAAAGACTTTTTCACTATTCAATAAATAGATATCAATAGTAGATAGAACAGTGAAAGTTTGATTCTAGCTAGTCTATCTACTATTTCTATGAGTCATATGCAAGACGTCATTTTAGAAAAGACTTTTTCACTATTCAATAAATAGATATCAATAGTAGATAGAACAGTGAAAGTTTGATTCTAGCTAGTCTATCTACTATTTCTATGAGTCATATGCAAGACGTCATTTTAGAAAAGACTTTTTCACTATTCAATAAATAGATATCAATAGTAGATAGAACAGTGAAAGTTTGATTCTAGCTAGTCTATCTACTATTTCTATGAGTCATATGCAAGACGTCATTTTAGAAAAGACTTTTTCACTATTCAATAAATAGATATCAATAGTAGATAGAACAGTGAAAGTTTGATTCTAGCTAGTCTATCTACTATTTCTATGAGTCATATGCAAGACGTCATTTTAGAAAAGACTTTTTCACTATTCAATAAATAGATATCAATAGTAGATAGAACAGTGAAAGTTTGATTCTAGCTAGTCTATCTACTATTTCTATGAGTCATATGCAAGACGTCATTTTAGAAAAGACTTTTTCACTATTCAATAAATAGATATCAATAGTAGATAGAACAGTGAAAGTTTAATTCTAGCTAGTCTATCTACTATTTCTATGAGTCATATGCAAGACGTCATTTTAGAAAAGACTTTTTCACTATTCAATAAATAGATATCAATAGTAGATAGAACAGTGAAAGTTTGATTCTAGCTAGTCTATCTACTATTTCTATGAGTCATATGCAAGACGTCATTTTAGAAAAGACTTTTTCACTATTCAATAAATAGATATCAATAGTAGATAGAACAGTGAAAGTTTGATTCTAGCTAGTCTATCTACTATTTCTATGAGTCATATGCAAGACGTCATTTTAGAAAAGACTTTTTCACTATTCAATAAATAGATATCAATAGTAGATAGAACAGTGAAAGTTTGATTCTAGCTAGTCTATCTACTATTTCTATGAGTCATATGCAAGACGTCATTTTAGAAAAGACTTTTTCACTATTCAATAAATAGATATCAATAGTAGATAGAACAGTGAAAGTTTGATTCTAGCTAGTCTATCTACTATTTCTATGAGTCATATGCAAGACGTCATTTTAGAAAAGACTTTTTCACTATTCAATAAATAGATATCAATAGTAGATAGAACAGTGAAAGTTTGATTCTAGCTAGTCTATCTACTATTTCTATGAGTCATATGCAAGACGTCATTTTAGAAAAGACTTTTTCACTATTCAATAAATAGATATCAATAGTAGATAGAACAGTGAAAGTTTGATTCTAGCTAGTCTATCTACTATTTCTATGAGTCATATGCAAGACGTCATTTTAGAAAAGACTTTTTCACTATTCAATAAATAGATATCAATAGTAGATAGAACAGTGAAAGTTTGATTCTAGCTAGTCTATCTACTATTTCTATGAGTCATATGCAAGACGTCATTTTAGAAAAGACTTTTTCACTATTCAATAAATAGATATCAATAGTAGATAGAACAGTGAAAGTTTGATTCTAGCTAGTCTATCTACTATTTCTATGAGTCATATGCAAGACGTCATTTTAGAAAAGACTTTTTCACTATTCAATAAATAGATATCAATAGTAGATAGAACAGTGAAAGTTTGATTCTAGCTAGTCTATCTACTATTTCTATGAGTCATATGCAAGACGTCATTTTAGAAAAGACTTTTTCACTATTCAATAAATAGATATCAATAGTAGATAGAACAGTGAAAGTTTGATTCTAGCTAGTCTATCTACTATTTCTATGAGTCATATGCAAGACGTCATTTTAGAAAAGACTTTTTCACTATTCAATAAATAGATATCAATAGTAGATAGAACAGTGAAAGTTTGATTCTAGCTAGTCTATCTACTATTTCTATGAGTCATATGCAAGACGTCATTTTAGAAAAGACTTTTTCACTATTCAATAAATAGATATCAATAGTAGATAGAACAGTGAAAGTTTGATTCTAGCTAGTCTATCTACTATTTCTATGAGTCATATGCAAGACGTCATTTTAGAAAAGACTTTTTCACTATTCAATAAATAGATATCAATAGTAGATAGAACAGTGAAAGTTTGATTCTAGCTAGTCTATCTACTATTTCTATGAGTCATATGCAAGACGTCATTTTAGAAAAGACTTTTTCACTATTCAATAAATAGATATCAATAGTAGATAGAACAGTGAAAGTTTGATTCTAGCTAGTCTATCTACTATTTCTATGAGTCATATGCAAGACGTCATTTTAGAAAAGACTTTTTCACTATTCAATAAATAGATATCAATAGTAGATAGAACAGTGAAAGTTTGATTCTAGCTAGTCTATCTACTATTTCTATGAGTCATATGCAAGACGTCATTTTAGAAAAGACTTTTTCACTATTCAATAAATAGATATCAATAGTAGATAGAACAGTGAAAGTTTGATTCTAGCTAGTCTATCTACTATTTCTATGAGTCATATGCAAGACGTCATTTTAGAAAAGACTTTTTCACTATTCAATAAATAGATATCAATAGTAGATAGAACAGTGAAAGTTTGATTCTAGCTAGTCTATCTACTATTTCTATGAGTCATATGCAAGACGTCATTTTAGAAAAGACTTTTTCACTATTCAATAAATAGATATCAATAGTAGATAGAACAGTGAAAGTTTGATTCTAGCTAGTCTATCTACTATTTCTATGAGTCATATGCAAGACGTCATTTTAGAAAAGACTTTTTCACTATTCAATAAATAGATATCAATAGTAGATAGAACAGTGAAAGTTTGATTCTAGCTAGTCTATCTACTATTTCTATGAGTCATATGCAAGACGTCATTTTAGAAAAGACTTTTTCACTATTCAATAAATAGATATCAATAGTAGATAGAACAGTGAAAGTTTGATTCTAGCTAGTCTATCTACTATTTCTATGAGTCATATGCAAGACGTCATTTTAGAAAAGACTTTTTCACTATTCAATAAATAGATATCAATAGTAGATAGAACAGTGAAAGTTTGATTCTAGCTAGTCTATCTACTATTTCTATGAGTCATATGCAAGACGTCATTTTAGAAAAGACTTTTTCACTATTCAATAAATAGATATCAATAGTAGATAGAACAGTGAAAGTTTGATTCTAGCTAGTCTATCTACTATTTCTATGAGTCATATGCAAGACGTCATTTTAGAAAAGACTTTTTCACTATTCAATAAATAGATATCAATAGTAGATAGAACAGTGAAAGTTTGATTCTAGCTAGTCTATCTACTATTTCTATGAGTCATATGCAAGACGTCATTTTAGAAAAGACTTTTTCACTATTCAATAAATAGATATCAATAGTAGATAGAACAGTGAAAGTTTGATTCTAGCTAGTCTATCTACTATTTCTATGAGTCATATGCAAGACGTCATTTTAGAAAAGACTTTTTCACTATTCAATAAATAGATATCAATAGTAGATAGAACAGTGAAAGTTTGATTCTAGCTAGTCTATCTACTATTTCTATGAGTCATATGCAAGACGTCATTTTAGAAAAGACTTTTTCACTATTCAATAAATAGATATCAATAGTAGATAGAACAGTGAAAGTTTGATTCTAGCTAGTCTATCTACTATTTCTATGAGTCATATGCAAGACGTCATTTTAGAAAAGACTTTTTCACTATTCAATAAATAGATATCAATAGTAGATAGAACAGTGAAAGTTTGATTCTAGCTAGTCTATCTACTATTTCTATGAGTCATATGCAAGACGTCATTTTAGAAAAGACTTTTTCACTATTCAATAAATAGATATCAATAGTAGATAGAACAGTGAAAGTTTGATTCTAGCTAGTCTATCTACTATTTCTATGAGTCATATGCAAGACGTCATTTTAGAAAAGACTTTTTCACTATTCAATAAATAGATATCAATAGTAGATAGAACAGTGAAAGTTTGATTCTAGCTAGTCTATCTACTATTTCTATGAGTCATATGCAAGACGTCATTTTAGAAAAGACTTTTTCACTATTCAATAAATAGATATCAATAGTAGATAGAACAGTGAAAGTTTGATTCTAGCTAGTCTATCTACTATTTCTATGAGTCATATGCAAGACGTCATTTTAGAAAAGACTTTTTCACTATTCAATAAATAGATATCAATAGTAGATAGAACAGTGAAAGTTTGATTCTAGCTAGTCTATCTACTATTTCTATGAGTCATATGCAAGACGTCATTTTAGAAAAGACTTTTTCACTATTCAATAAATAGATATCAATAGTAGATAGAACAGTGAAAGTTTGATTCTAGCTAGTCTATCTACTATTTCTACGAGTCATATGCAAGACGTCATTTTAGAAAAGACTTTTTCACTATTCAATAAATAGATATCAATAGTAGATAGAACAGTGAAAGTTTGATTCTAGCTAGTCTATCTACTATTTCTATGAGTCATATGCAAGACGTCATTTTAGAAAAGACTTTTTTATTCAATAAATAGATATCAATAGTAGATAGAACAGTGAAAGTTTGATTCTAGCTAGTCTATCTACTATTTCTATGAGTCATATGCAAGACGTCATTTTAGAAAAGACTTTTTCACTATTCAATAAATAGATATCAATAGTAGATAGAACAGTGAAAGTTTGATTCTAGCTAGTCTATCTACTATTTCTATGAGTCATATGCAAGACGTCATTTTAGAAAAGACTTTTTCACTATTCAATAAATAGATATCAATAGTAGATAGAACAGTGAAAGTTTGATTCTAGCTAGTCTATCTACTATTTCTATGAGTCATATGCAAGACGTCATTTTAGAAAAGACTTTTTCACTATTCAATAAATAGATATCAATAGTAGATAGAACAGTGAAAGTTTGATTCTAGCTAGTCTATCTACTATTTCTATGAGTCATATGCAAGACGTCATTTTAGAAAAGACTTTTTCACTATTCAATAAATAGATATCAATAGTAGATAGAACAGTGAAAGTTTGATTCTAGCTAGTCTATCTACTATTTCTATGAGTCATATGCAAGACGTCATTTTAGAAAAGACTTTTTCACTATTCAATAAATAGATATCAATAGTAGATAGAACAGTGAAAGTTTGATTCTAGCTAGTCTATCTACTATTTCTATGAGTCATATGCAAGACGTCATTTTAGAAAAGACTTTTTCACTATTCAATAAATAGATATCAATAGTAGATAGAACAGTGAAAGTTTGATTCTAGCTAGTCTATCTACTATTTCTATGAGTCATATGCAAGACGTCATTTTAGAAAAGACTTTTTCACTATTCAATAAATAGATATCAATAGTAGATAGAACAGTGAAAGTTTAATTCTAGCTAGTCTATCTACTATTTCTATGAGTCATATGCAAGACGTCATTTTAGAAAAGACTTTTTCACTATTCAATAAATAGATATCAATAGTAGATAGAACAGTGAAAGTTTGATTCTAGCTAGTCTATCTACTATTTCTACGAGTCATATGCAAGACGTCATTTTAGAAAAGACTTTTTCACTATTCAATAAATAGATATCAATAGTAGATAGAACAGTGAAAGTTTGATTCTAGCTAGTCTATCTACTATTTCTATGAGTCATATGCAAGACGTCATTTTAGAAAAGACTTTTTCACTATTCAATAAATAGATATCAATAGTAGATAGAACAGTGAAAGTTTGATTCTAGCTAGTCTATCTACTATTTCTATGAGTCATATGCAAGACGTCATTTTAGAAAAGACTTTTTCACTATTCAATAAATAGATATCAATAGTAGATAGAACAGTGAAAGTTTAATTCTAGCTAGTCTATCTACTATTTCTATGAGTCATATGCAAGACGTCATTTTAGAAAAGACTTTTTCACTATTCAATAAATAGATATCAATAGTAGATAGAACAGTGAAAGTTTGATTCTAGCTAGTCTATCTACTATTTCTACGAGTCATATGCAAGACGTCATTTTAGAAAAGACTTTTTCACTATTCAATAAATAGATATCAATAGTAGATAGAACAGTGAAAGTTTGATTCTAGCTAGTCTATCTACTATTTCTATGAGTCATATGCAAGACGTCATTTTAGAAAAGACTTTTTCACTATTCAATAAATAGATATCAATAGTAGATAGAACAGTGAAAGTTTGATTCTAGCTAGTCTATCTACTATTTCTATGAGTCATATGCAAGACGTCATTTTAGAAAAGACTTTTTCACTATTCAATAAATAGATAT
Organism: Artemia franciscana; assembly: GCF_032884065.1. NCBI lineage: Eukaryota > Metazoa > Arthropoda > Branchiopoda > Anostraca > Artemiidae > Artemia > Artemia franciscana. Next base: position 9,716 of record NW_027066282.1, read on the forward strand.
CAATAGTAGATAGAACAGTGAAAGTTTGATTCTAGCTAGTCTATCTACTATTTCTATGAGTCATATGCAAGACGTCATTTTAGAAAAGACTGTTTACTAATCAATAAATAGATATCAATAGTAGATAGAACAGTGAAAGTTTGATTCTAGCTAGTCTATCTACTATTTCTATGAGTCATATGCAAGACGTCATTTTAGAAAAGACTTTTTCACTATTCAATAAATAGATATCAATAGTAGATAGAACAGTGAAAGTTTGATTCTAGCTAGTCTATCTACTATTTCTATGAGTCATATGCAAGACGTCATTTTAGAAAAGACTTTTTCACTATTCAATAAATAGATATCAATAGTAGATAGAACAGTGAAAGTTTGATTCTAGCTAGTCTATCTACTATTTCTATGAGTCATATGCAAGACGTCATTTTAGAAAAGACTTTTTCACTATTCAATAAATAGATATCAATAGTAGATAGAACAGTGAAAGTTTGATTCTAGCTAGTCTATCTACTATTTCTATGAGTCATATGCAAGACGTCATTTTAGAAAAGACTTTTTCACTATTCAATAAATAGATATCAATAGTAGATAGAACAGTGAAAGTTTGATTCTAGCTAGTCTATCTACTATTTCTATGAGTCATATGCAAGACGTCTTTTTAGAAAAGACTTTTTCACTATTCAATAAATAGATATCAATAGTAGATAGAACAGTGAAAGTTTGATTCTAGCTAGTCTATCTACTATTTCTATGAGTCATATGCAAGACGTTATTTTAGAAAAGACTTTTTCACTATTCAATAAATAGATATCAATAGTAGATAGAACAGTGAAAGTTTGATTCTAGCTAGTCTATCTACTATTTCTATGAGTCATATGCAAGACGTCATTTTAGAAAAGACTTTTTCACTATTCAATAAATAGATATCAATAGTAGATAGAACAGTGAAAGTTTGATTCTAGCTAGTCTATCTACTATTTCTACGAGTCATATGCAAGACGTCATTTTAGAAAAGACTTTTTCACTATTCAATAAATAGATATCAATAGTAGATAGAACAGTGAAAGTTTGATTCTAGCTAGTCTATCTACTATTTCTATGAGTCATATGCAAGACGTCATTTTAGAAAAGACTTTTTCACTATTCAATAAATAGATATCAATAGTAGATAGAACAGTGAAAGTTTGATTCTAGCTAGTCTATCTACTATTTCTATGAGTCATATGCAAGACGTCATTTTAGAAAAGACTTTTTCACTATTCAATAAATAGATATCAATAGTAGATAGAACAGTGAAAGTTTGATTCTAGCTAGTCTATCTACTATTTCTATGAGTCATATGCAAGACGTCATTTTAGAAAAGACTTTTTCACTATTCAATAAATAGATATCAATAGTAGATAGAACAGTGAAAGTTTGATTCTAGCTAGTCTATCTACTATTTCTATGAGTCATATGCAAGACGTCATTTTAGAAAAGACTTTTTCACTATTCAATAAATAGATATCAATAGTAGATAGAACAGTGAAAGTTTGATTCTAGCTAGTCTATCTACTATTTCTATGAGTCATATGCAAGACGTCATTTTAGAAAAGACTTTTTCACTATTCAATAAACAGATATCAATAGTAGATAGAACAGTGAAAGTTTGATTCTAGCTAGTCTATCTACTATTTCTATGAGTCATATGCAAGACGTCATTTTAGAAAAGACTTTTTCACTATTCAATAAATAGATATCAATAGTAGATAGAACAGTGAAAGTTTGATTCTAGCTAGTCTATCTACTATTTCTATGAGTCATATGCAAGACGTCATTTTAGAAAAGACTTTTTCACTATTCAATAAATAGATATCAATAGTAGATAGAACAGTGAAAGTTTGATTCTAGCTAGTCTATCTACTATTTCTATGAGTCATATGCAAGACGTCATTTTAGAAAAGACTTTTTCACTATTCAATAAATAGATATCAATAGTAGATAGAACAGTGAATGTTTGATTCTAGCTAGTCGATCTACTATTTCTATGAGTCATATGCAAGACGTCATTTTAGAAAAGACTTTTTCACTATTCAATAAATAGATATCAATAGTAGATAGAACAGTGAAAGTTTGATTCTAGCTAGTCTATCTACTATTTCTATGAGTCATATGCAAGACGTCATTTTAGAAAAGACTTTTTCACTATTCAATAAATAGATATCAATAGTAGATAGAACAGTGAAAGTTTGATTCTAGCTAGTCTATCTACTATTTCTATGAGTCATATGCAAGACGTCATTTTAGAAAAGACTTTTTCACTATTCAATAAATAGATATCAATAGTAGATAGAACAGTGAAAGTTTGATTCTAGCTAGTCTATCTACTATTTCTATGAGTCATATGCAAGACGTCATTTTAGAAAAGACTTTTTCACTATTCAATAAATAGATATCAATAGTAGATAGAACAGTGAAAGTTTGATTCTAGCTAGTCTATCTACTATTTCTATGAGTCATATGCAAGACGTCATTTTAGAAAAGACTTTTTCACTATTCAATAAATAGATATCAATAGTAGATAGAACAGTGAAAGTTTGATTCTAGCTAGTCTATCTACTATTTCTATGAGTCATATGCAAGACGTCATTTTAGAAAAGACTTTTTCACTATTCAATAAATAGATATCAATAGTAGATAGAACAGTGAAAGTTTGATTCTAGCTAGTCTATCTACTATTTCTATGAGTCATATGCAAGACGTCATTTTAGAAAAGACTTTTTCACTATTCAATAAATAGATATCAATAGTAGATAGAACAGTGAAAGTTTGATTCTAGCTAGTCTATCTACTATTTCTATGAGTCATATGCAAGACGTCATTTTAGAAAAGACTTTTTCACTATTCAATAAATAGATATCAATAGTAGATAGAACAGTGAAAGTTTGATTCTAGCTAGTCTATCTACTATTTCTATGAGTCATATGCAAGACGTCATTTTAGAAAAGACTTTTTCACTATTCAATAAATAGATATCAATAGTAGATAGAACAGTGAAAGTTTGATTCTAGCTAGTCTATCTACTATTTCTATGAGTCATATGCAAGACGTCATTTTAGAAAAGACTTTTTCACTATTCAATAAATAGATATCAATAGTAGATAGAACAGTGAAAGTTTGATTCTAGCTAGTCTATCTACTATTTCTATGAGTCATATGCAAGACGTCATTTTAGAAAAGACTTTTTCACTATTCAATAAATAGATATCAATAGTAGATAGAACAGTGAAAGTTTGATTCTAGCTAGTCTATCTACTATTTCTATGAGTCATATGCAAGACGTCATTTTAGAAAAGACTTTTTCACTATTCAATAAATAGATATCAATAGTAGATAGAACAGTGAAAGTTTGATTCTAGCTAGTCTATCTACTATTTCTATGAGTCATATGCAAGACGTCATTTTAGAAAAGACTTTTTCACTATTCAATAAATAGATATCAATAGTAGATAGAACAGTGAAAGTTTGATTCTAGCTAGTCTATCTACTATTTCTATGAGTCATATGCAAGACGTCATTTTAGAAAAGACTTTTTCACTATTCAATAAATAGATATCAATAGTAGATAGAACAGTGAAAGTTTGATTCTAGCTAGTCTATCTACTATTTCTATGAGTCATATGCAAGACGTCATTTTAGAAAAGACTTTTTCACTATTCAATAAATAGATATCAATAGTAGATAGAACAGTGAAAGTTTGATTCTAGCTAGTCTATCTACTATTTCTATGAGTCATATGCAAGACGTCATTTTAGAAAAGACTTTTTCACTATTCAATAAATAGATATCAATAGTAGATAGAACAGTGAAAGTTTGATTCTAGCTAGTCTATCTACTATTTCTATGAGTCATATGCAAGACGTCATTTTAGAAAAGACTTTTTCACTATTCAATAAATAGATATCAATAGTAGATAGAACAGTGAAAGTTTGATTCTAGCTAGTCTATCTACTATTTCTATGAGTCATATGCAAGACGTCATTTTAGAAAAGACTTTTTCACTATTCAATAAATAGATATCAATAGTAGATAGAACAGTGAAAGTTTGATTCTAGCTAGTCTATCTACTATTTCTATGAGTCATATGCAAGACGTCATTTTAGAAAAGACTTTTTCACTATTCAATAAATAGATATCAATAGTAGATAGAACAGTGAAAGTTTGATTCTAGCTAGTCTATCTACTATTTCTATGAGTCATATGCAAGACGTCATTTTAGAAAAGACTTTTTCACTATTCAATAAATAGATATCAATAGTAGATAGAACAGTGAAAGTTTGATTCTAGCTAGTCTATCTACTATTTCTATGAGTCATATGCAAGACGTCATTTTAGAAAAGACTTTTTCACTATTCAATAAATAGATATCAATAGTAGATAGAACAGTGAAAGTTTGATTCTAGCTAGTCTATCTACTATTTCTATGAGTCATATGCAAGACGTCATTTTAGAAAAGACTTTTTCACTATTCAATAAATAGATATCAATAGTAGATAGAACAGTGAAAGTTTGATTCTAGCTAGTCTATCTACTATTTCTATGAGTCATATGCAAGACGTCATTTTAGAAAAGACTTTTTCACTATTCAATAAATAGATATCAATAGTAGATAGAACAGTGAAAGTTTGATTCTAGCTAGTCTATCTACTATTTCTATGAGTCATATGCAAGACGTCATTTTAGAAAAGACTTTTTCACTATTCAATAAATAGATATCAATAGTAGATAGAACAGTGAAAGTTTGATTCTAGCTAGTCTATCTACTATTTCTATGAGTCATATGCAAGACGTCATTTTAGAAAAGACTTTTTCACTATTCAATAAATAGATATCAATAGTAGATAGAACAGTGAAAGTTTGATTCTAGCTAGTCTATCTACTATTTCTATGAGTCATATGCAAGACGTCATTTTAGAAAAGACTTTTTCACTATTCAATAAATAGATATCAATAGTAGATAGAACAGTGAAAGTTTGATTCTAGCTAGTCTATCTACTATTTCTATGAGTCATATGCAAGACGTCATTTTAGAAAAGACTTTTTCACTATTCAATAAATAGATATCAATAGTAGATAGAACAGTGAAAGTTTGATTCTAGCTAGTCTATCTACTATTTCTATGAGTCATATGCAAGACGTCATTTTAGAAAAGACTTTTTCACTATTCAATAAATAGATATCAATAGTAGATAGAACAGTGAAAGTTTGATTCTAGCTAGTCTATCTACTATTTCTATGAGTCATATGCAAGACGTCATTTTAGAAAAGACTTTTTCACTATTCAATAAATAGATATCAATAGTAGATAGAACAGTGAAAGTTTGATTCTAGCTAGTCTATCTACTATTTCTATGAGTCATATGCAAGACGTCATTTTAGAAAAGACTTTTTCACTATTCAATAAATAGATATCAATAGTAGATAGAACAGTGAAAGTTTGATTCTAGCTAGTCTATCTACTATTTCTATGAGTCATATGCAAGACGTCATTTTAGAAAAGACTTTTTCACTATTCAATAAATAGATATCAATAGTAGATAGAACAGTGAAAGTTTGATTCTAGCTAGTCTATCTACTATTTCTATGAGTCATATGCAAGACGTCATTTTAGAAAAGACTTTTTCACTATTCAATAAATAGATATCAATAGTAGATAGAACAGTGAAAGTTTGATTCTAGCTAGTCTATCTACTATTTCTATGAGTCATATGCAAGACGTCATTTTAGAAAAGACTTTTTCACTATTCAATAAATAGATATCAATAGTAGATAGAACAGTGAAAGTTTGATTCTAGCTAGTCTATCTACTATTTCTATGAGTCATATGCAAGACGTCATTTTAGAAAAGACTTTTTCACTATTCAATAAATAGATATCAATAGTAGATAGAACAGTGAAAGTTTGATTCTAGCTAGTCTATCTACTATTTCTATGAGTCATATGCAAGACGTCATTTTAGAAAAGACTTTTTCACTATTCAATAAATAGATATCAATAGTAGATAGAACAGTGAAAGTTTGATTCTAGCTAGTCTATCTACTATTTCTATGAGTCATATGCAAGACGTCATTTTAGAAAAGACTTTTTCACTATTCAATAAATAGATATCAATAGTAGATAGAACAGTGAAAGTTTGATTCTAGCTAGTCTATCTACTATTTCTATGAGTCATATGCAAGACGTCATTTTAGAAAAGACTTTTTCACTATTCAATAAATAGATATCAATAGTAGATAGAACAGTGAAAGTTTGATTCTAGCTAGTCTATCTACTATTTCTATGAGTCATATGCAAGACGTCATTTTAGAAAAGACTTTTTCACTATTCAATAAATAGATATCAATAGTAGATAGAACAGTGAAAGTTTGATTCTAGCTAGTCTATCTACTATTTCTATGAATCATATGCAAGACGTCATTTTAGAAAAGACTTTTTCACTATTCAATAAATAGATATCAATAGTAGATAGAACAGTGAAAGTTTGATTCTAGCTAGTCTATCTACTATTTCTATGAGTCATATGCAAGACGTCATTTTAGAAAAGACTTTTTCACTATTCAATAAATAGATATCAATAGTAGATAGAACAGTGAAAGTTTGATTCTAGCTAGTCTATCTACTATTTCTATGAGTCATATGCAAGACGTCATTTTAGAAAAGACTTTTTCACTATTCAATAAATAGATATCAATAGTAGATAGAACAGTGAAAGTTTGATTCTAGCTAGTCTATCTACTATTTCTATGAGTCATATGCAAGACGTCATTTTAGAAAAGACTTTTTCACTATTCAATAAATAGATATCAATAGTAGATAGAACAGTGAAAGTTTGATTCTAGCTAGTCTATCTACTATTTCTATGAGTCATATGCAAGACGTCATTTTAGAAAAGACTTTTTCACTATTCAATAAATAGATATCAATAGTAGATAGAACAGTGAAAGTTTGATTCTAGCTAGTCTATCTACTATTTCTATGAGTCATATGCAAGACGTCATTTTAGAAAAGACTTTTTCACTATTCAATAAATAGATATCAATAGTAGATAGAACAGTGAAAGTTTGATTCTAGCTAGTCTATCTACTATTTCTATGAGTCATATGCAAGACGTCATTTTAGAAAAGACTTTTTCACTATTCAATAAATAGATATCAATAGTAGATAGAACAGTGAAAGTTTGATTCTAGCTAGTCTATCTACTATTTCTACGAGTCATATGCAAGACGTCATTTTAGAAAAGACTTTTTCACTATTCAATAAATAGATATCAATAGTAGATAGAACAGTGAAAGTTTGATTCTAGCTAGTCTATCTACTATTTCTATGAGTCATATGCAAGACGTCATTTTAGAAAAGACTTTTTCACTATTCAATAAATAGATATCAATAGTAGATAGAACAGTGAAAGTTTGATTCTAGCTAGTCTATCTACTATTTCTATGAGTCATATGCAAGACGTCATTTTAGAAAAGACTTTTTCACTATTCAATAAATAGATATCAATAGTAGATAGAACAGTGAAAGTTTGATTCTAGCTAGTCTATCTACTATTTCTATGAGTCATATGCAAGACGTCATTTTAGAAAAGACTTTTTCACTATTCAATAAATAGATATCAATAGTAGATAGAACAGTGAAAGTTTGATTCTAGCTAGTCTATCTACTATTTCTATGAGTCATATGCAAGACGTCATTTTAGAAAAGACTTTTTCACTATTCAATAAATAGATATCAATAGTAGATAGAACAGTGAAAGTTTGATTCTAGCTAGTCTATCTACTATTTCTATGAGTCATATGCAAGACGTCATTTTAGAAAAGACTTTTTCACTATTCAATAAATAGATATCAATAGTAGATAGAACAGTGAAAGTTTGATTCTAGCTAGTCTATCTACTATTTCTATGAGTCATATGCAAGACGTCATTTTAGAAAAGACTTTTTCACTATTCAATAAATAGATATCAATAGTAGATAGAACAGTGAAAGTTTGATTCTAGCTAGTCTATCTACTATTTCTATGAGTCATATGCAAGACGTCATTTTAGAAAAGACTTTTTCACTATTCAATAAATAGATATCAATAGTAGATAGAACAGTGAAAGTTTGATTCTAGCTAGTCTATCTACTATTTCTATGAGTCATATGCAAGACGTCATTTTAGAAAAGACTTTTTCACTATTCAATAAATAGATATCAATAGTAGATAGAACAGTGAAAGTTTGATTCTAGCTAGTCTATCTACTATTTCTATGAGTCATATGCAAGACGTCATTTTAGAAAAGACTTTTTCATTATTCAATAAATAGATATCAATAGTAGATAGAACAGTGAAAGTTTGATTCTAGCTAGTCTATCTACTATTTCTATGAGTCATATGCAAGACGTCATTTTAGAAAAGACTTTTTCACTATTCAATAAATAGATATCAATAGTAGATAGAACAGTGAAAGTTTGATTCTAGCTAGTCCATCTACTATTTCTATGAGTCATATGCAAGACGTCATTTTAGAAAAGACTTTTTCACTATTCAATAAATAGATATCAATAGTAGATAGAACAGTGAAAGTTTGATTCTAGCTAGTCTATCTACTATTTCTATGAGTCATATGCAAGACGTCATTTTAGAAAAGACTTTTTCACTATTCAATAAATAGATATCAATAGTAGATAGAACAGTGAAAGTTTGATTCTAGCTAGTCTATCTACTATTTCTATGAGTCATATGCAAGACGTCATTTTAGAAAAGACTTTTTCACTATTCAATAAATAGATATCAATAGTAGATAGAACAGTGAAAGTTTGATTCTAGCTAGTCTATCTACTATTTCTATGAGTCATATGCAAGACGTCATTTTAGAAAAGACTTTTTCATTATTCAATAAATAGATATCAATAGTAGATAGAACAGTGAAAGTTTGATTCTAGCTAGTCTATCTACTATTTCTATGAGTCATATGCAAGACGTCATTTTAGAAAAGACTTTTTCACTATTCAATAAATAGATATCAATAGTAGATAGAACAGTGAAAGTTTGATTCTAGCTAGTCCATCTACTATTTCTATGAGTCATATGCAAGACGTCATTTTAGAAAAGACTTTTTCACTATTCAATAAATAGATATCAATAGTAGATAGAACAGTGAAAGTTTGATTCTAGCTAGTCTATCTACTATTTCTATGAGTCATATGCAAGACGTCATTTTAGAAAAGACTTTTTCACTATTCAATAAATAGATATCAATAGTAGATAGAACAGTGAAAGTTTGATTCTAGCTAGTCTATCTACTATTTCTACGAGTCATA
>NW_027066283.1:0-19054 GCF_032884065.1 Artemia franciscana
TAAAGGCTCTTTTCCTATTTCAAAAGTTTTAGTTTTCGAGGGTAATAGCTACGTATGTTGGAAAAATGAAGATATTAGACTATTTTATGATTGCAAATGGTAAAGAATGTGACTAAAGGCTCTTTTCCTATGTCAAAAGTTTTAGTTTTCGAGGGTAATAGCTACGTATGTTCAAAAAATGAAGATATTAGACTATTTTATGATTGCAAATGGTAAAGAATGTGATTAAAGGCTCTTTTCCTATGTCAAAAGTTTTAGTTTTCGAGGGTAATAGCTACGTATGTTGAAAAAAATGAAGATATTAGACTATTTTATGATTGCACATGGTAAAGAAAGTGCTTAAAGTCTCTTTTCCTATTTCAAAAGTTTTAGTTTTCGAGGGTAATAGCTACGAATGTTGAAAAAATGAAGATATTAGACTATTTTATGATTGTATTTGGTAAAGAATGTGATTAAAGGCTCTTTTCCTATGTCAAAAGTTCTAGTTTTTGAGGGTAATAGCTACGTATGTTGAAATAATGAAGATATTAGACTATTTTATGATTGCAAATGGTAAAGAATGTGATTAAAGGCTCTTTTCCTATGTCAAAAGTTTTATTTTTCGAGGGTAATAGCTACGTATGTTGAAAAAATGAAGATATTAGACTATTTTATGATTGCAAATGGTAAAGAATGTGATTAAAGGCTCTTTTCCTATTTCAAAAGTTTTCGTTTTCGAGGGTAATAGCTACGTATGTTGGAAAAATGAAGATATTAGACTATTTTATGATTGCACATGGTAAAGAATGTGATTAAAGGCTCTTTTCCTATGTCAAAAGTTTTAGTTTTCGAGGGTAATAGCTAGGTATGTTGAAAAAATGAAGATATTAGACTATTTTATGATTGCAAATGGTAAAGAATGTGATTAAAGGCTCTTTTCCTATGTCAAAAGTTTTAGTTTTCGAGGGTAATAGCTACTTATGTTGAAAAAATGAAGATACTAGACTATTTTATGATTGCACATGGTAAAGAATGTGATTAAAGGCTCTTTTTCTATGGCAAAAGTCTTAGTTTTCGAGGGCAATAGCTACGGATGTTGAAAAAATGAAGATATTAGACTATTTTATGATTGCAAATGGTAAAGAATGTGCTTAAAGGCTCTTTTCCTATGGCAAAAGTTTTAGTTTTCGAGGGTAATAGCTACGTATGTTGAAAAAATGAAGATATTGGACTATTTTATGATTGCAAATGGTAAAGAATGTGATTAAAGGCTCTTTTCCTATGTCAAAAGTTTTAGTTTTCGAGGGTAATAGCTACTTATGTTGAAAAAATGAAGATACTAGACTATTTTATGATTGCACATGGTAAAGAATGTGATTAAAGGCTCTTTTTCTATGGCAAAAGTCTTAGTTTTCGAGGGTAATAGCTACGGATGTTGAAAAAATGAAGATATTAGACTATTTTATGATTGCAAATGGTAAAGAATGTGCTTAAAGGCTCTTTTCCTATGGCAAAAGTTTTAGTTTTCGAGGGTAATAGCTACGTATGTTGAAAAAATGAAGACATTAGACTATTTTATGATTGCATTTGGTAAAGAATGTGATTAAAGGCTCTTTTCCTATGTCAAAAGTTGTAGTTTTCGAGGGTAATAGCTACGTATGTTGAAAAAATGAAGATATTAGACTATTTTATAATTGCAAATGGTAACGAATGTGATTAAAGGCTCTTTTCCTATGTCAAAAGTTTTAGTTTTCGAGGGTAATAGCTACGTATGTTGAAAAAATGAAGATATTAGACTATTTTATAATTGCAAATGGTAACGAATGTGATTAAAGGCTCTTTTCCTATGTCAAAAGTTTTAGTTTTCGAGGGTAATAGCTACGTATGTTGAAAAATGAAGATATTAGACTATTTTATGATTGCACATGGTAAAGAATGTGATTAAAGGCTCTTTTCCTATGTCAAAAGTTTTAGTTTTCGAGGGTAATAGCTAGGTATGTTGAAAAAATGAAGATATTAGACTATTTTATGATTACAAATGGTAAAGAATGTGATTAAAGGCTCTTTTCCTATGTCAAAAGTTTTAGTTTTCGAGGGTAATAGCTACGTATGTTGAAAAAATGAAGATATTAGACTATTTTATGATTGCACATGGTAAAGAATGTGATTAAAGGCTCTTTTTCTATGGCAAAAGTCTTAGTTTTCGAGGGTAATAGCTACGGATGTTGAAAAAATGTAGATATTAGACTATTTTATGATTGCAAATGGTAAAGAATGTGCTTAAAGGCTCTTTTCCTATTGCAAAAGTTTTAGTTTTCGAGGGTAATAGCTACGTATGTTGAAAAAATGAAGATATTAGACTATTTTATGATTGCACATGGTAAAGAATGTGATTAAAGACTCTTTTCCCATTTCAAAAGTTTTAGTTTTCGAGGGTAATAGCTACGTATGTTGGAAAAATGAAGATATTAGACTATTTTATGATTGCAAAGGGTAAAGAATGTGATTAAAGGCTCTTTTCCTATTTCAAAAGTTTTAGTTTTCGAGGGTAATAGCTATGTCTGTTGAAAAAATTAAGATATTAGACAATTTTATGATTACACATGGTAAAGAATGTGATTAAAGGCTCTTTTCCTATTTCGAAAGTTTTAGTTTTCGAGGGTAATAGCTACGTATGTTAAAAAAATGAAGATATTAGACTATTTTATGACTGCACATGGTAAAGAATGTGATTACAGGCTCTTTTACTATTTCAAAAGTTTTAGTTTTCGAGGGTAATAGCTACGTATGTTGAAAAAATGAAGATATTAGACTCTTTTATGATTGCAAATGGTAAAGAATGTGATTAAAGGCTCTTTTCCTATGTCAAAAGTTTTAGTTTTCAAGGGTAATAGCTACGTATGTTGAAAAAATGAAGATATTAGACTATTTTATGATTGCACATGGTAAAGAATGTGATTAAAGGCTCTTTTCCTATTTCAAAAGTTTTAGTTTTCGAGGGTAATAGCTACGTATGTTGAAAAAATGAAGATATTAGACTATTTTATGATTGCAAATGGTAAAGAATGTGATTAAAGACTCTTTTCCTATTTCAAAAGTTTTAGTTTTCGAGGGTAATAGCTATGTCTGTTGAAAAAATGAAGATATTAGACAATTTTATGATTACACATGGTAAAGAATGTGATTAAAGGCTCTTTTCCTATTTCGAAAGTTTTAGTTTTCGAGGGTAATAGCTACATATGTTGGAAAAATGAAGATATTAGACTATTTTATGATTGCACATGGTAAAGAATTTGATTAAAGGCTCTTTTCCTATGTCAAAAGTTTTAGTTTTCGAGGGTAATAGCTACGTATGTTGAAAAAATGAAGATATTAGACTATTTTATGATTGCAAATGGTAAAGAATGTGATTAAAGGCTCTTTTCCTATGGCAAAAGTTTTAGTTTTCGAGGGTAATAGCTACGTATGTTGAAAAAATGAAGATATTAGACTATTTTATGATTGCAAATGGTAAAGAATGTGATTAAAGGCTCTTTTCCTATGTCAAAAGTTTTAGTTTTCGAGGGTAATATCTACGTATGTTGAAAAAATGAAGATATTAGACTATTTTATGACTGCAAATGGTAAAGAATGTCATTAAAGGCTCTTTTCCTATGTCAAAAGTTTTAGTTTTCGAGGGTAATATCTACGTATGTTGAAAAAATGAAGATATTAGACTATTTTATGATTGCACATGGTAAAGAATGTGCTTAAAGGCTCTTTTCCTATGGCAAAAGTTTTAGTTTTCGAGGGTAATAGCTACGTATGTTGGAAAAATGAAGATATTAGACTATTTTATGATTGCACATGGTAAAGAATGTGATTAAAGGCTCTTTTCCTATGTCAAAAGTTTTAGTTTTCGAGGGTAATAGCTACGTATGATGAAAAAATGAAGATATTAGACTATTTTATGATTGCAAATGGTAAAGAATGTGATTAAAGGCTCTTTTCCTATTTCAAAAGTTTTAGTTTTCGAGGGTAATAGCTACGTATGTTGAAAAAATGAAGATATTAGACTATTTTATAATTGCAAATGGTAACGAATGTGATTAAAGGCTCTTTTCCTATGTCAAAAGTTTTAGTTTTCGAGGGTAATAGCTACGTATGTTGGAAAAATGAAGATATTAGATTATTTTATGATTGCACATGGTAAAGAATGTGATTAAAGGCTCTTTTCCTATGTCAAAAGTTTTAGTTTTCGAGGATAATAGCTACGTATGTTGAAAAAATGAAGATATTAAACTATTTTATGATTGCAATTGGTAAAGAATGTGATCAAAGGCTCTTTTCCTATTTCAAAAGTTTTAGTTTTCGAGGGTAATAGCTACGTATGTTGAAAAAATGAAGATATTAGACTATTTTATAATTGCAAATGGTAACGAATGTGATTAAAGGCTCTTTTCCTATGTCAAAAGTTTTAGTTTTCGAGGGTAATAGCTACGTATGTTGGAAAAATGAAGATATTAGACTATTTTATGATTGCACATGGTAAAGAATGTGATTAAAGGCTCTTTTCCTATGTCAAAAGTTTTAGTTTTCGAGGGTAATAGCTACGTATGTTGAAAAAATGAAGATATTAGACTATTTTATGATTGCAAATGGTAAAGAATGTGATTAAAGGCTCTTTTCCTATTTCAAAAGTTTTAGTTTTCGAGGGTAATAGCTACGTATGTTGAAAAAATGAAGATATTAGACTATTTTATAATTGCAAATGGTAACGAATGTGATTAAAGGCTCTTTTCCTATGTCAAAAGTTTTAGTTTTCGAGGGTAATAGCTACGTATGTTGGAAAAATGAAGATATTAGACTATTTTATGATTGCACATGGTAAAGAAAGTGCTTAAAGGCTCTTTTCCTATTTCAAAAGTTTTAGTTTTCGAGGGTAATAGCTACGTATGTTGAAAAAATGAAGATATTAGACTATTTTATGATTGCAAATGGTAAAGAATGTGATTAAAGGCTCTTTTCCTATTTCAAAAGTTTTCGTTTTCGAGGGTAATAGCTACGTATGTTGGAAAAATGAAGATATTAGACTATTTTATGATTGCACATGGTAAAGAATGTGATTAAAGGCTCTTTTCCTATGTCAAAAGTTTTAGTTTTCGAGGGTAATAGCTAGGTATGTTGAAAAAATGAAGATATATCTTCATTATGGTTATAATTGCCTATTTTATAATTGTGCTTAAAGAATGTGATTAAAGGCTCTTTTCCTATTTCAAAAGTTTTAGTTTTCGAGGGTAATAGCTACGTATGTTGGAAAAATGAAGATATTAGACTATTCCTATGGCAAAAGTTTTAGTTTTCGAGGGTAATAGCTGCGTATGTTGGAAAAATGAAGATATTAGACTATTTTATGATTGCACATGGTAAAGAATGTGATTAAAGGCTCTTTTCCTATGTCAAAAGTTTTAGTTTTCGAGGGTAATAGCTACGTATGATGAAAAAATGAAGATATTAGACTATTTTATGATTGCAAATGGTAAATAATGTGATTAAAGGCTCTTTTCCTATTTCAAAAGTATTCAAAAATATTACGTGGGGGATCTTTCTATGGAGGAATTTGTCATGGGGGAAGAGAATTTCCGTGAAGGGGGCGCAGAATTTTCTAGGGTTATTTTAAAAAATTATGAAAAAATAAATATGGAAAAGATTTTTCGAGTAAAAGTAAGGAGAAGCATATGTCAAAAAATGTTGAAAAAACGAAGATATTAGACTATTTTATGATTGCAAATGGTAAAGAATGTGATTAAAGGCTCTTTTCCTATGGCAAAAGTTTTAGTTTTCGAGGGTAATAGCTACGTATGTTGAAAAAAATGAAGATATTAGACTATTTTATGATTGCAAATGGTAAAGAATGTGATTAAAGGCTCTTTTCCTATGTCAAAAGTTTTAGTTTTCGAGGGTAATAGCTACGTATGTTGAAAAAATGAAGATATTAGACTATTTTATGATTACAAATGGTAAAGAATGTGATTAAAAGCTCTTTTCCTATGTCAAAAGTTTTAGTTTTCGAGGGTAATAGCTACGTATGTTGAAAAAATGAAGATATTAGACTATTTTATGATTGCAAATGGTAAAGAATGTGATTAAAGGCTCTTTTCCTATGTCAAAAGTTTTAGTTTTCGAGGGTAATAGCTACGTATGTTGAAAAAATGAAGATATTAGACTATTTTATGATTGCAAATGGTAAAGAATGTGATTAAAGGCTCTTTTACTATGTCAAAAGTTTTAGTTTTCGAGGGTAATAGCTACGTATGTTGGAAAAATGAAGATATTAGACTATTTTATGATTGCACATGGTAAAGAAAGTGCTTAAAGGCTCTTTTCCTATTTCAAAAGTTTTAGTTTTCGAGGGTAATAGCTACGTTTGTTGAAAAAATGAAGATATTAGACTATTTTATGATTGCAAATGGTAAAGAATGTGGTTAAAGGCTCTTTTCCTATGTCAAAAGTTTTAGTTTTTGAGGGTAATAGCTACGTATGTTGGAAAAATGAAGATATTAGACTATTTTATGATTGCACATGGTAAAGAAAGTGATTAAAGGCTCTTTTCCTATGTCAAAAGTTTTAGTTTTCGAGGGTAATAGCTACGTATGTTGAAAAAATGTAGATATTAGACTATTTTATGATTGCAAATGGTAAAGAATGTGATTAAAGGCTCTTTTCCTATGTCAAAAGTTTTAGTTTTCGAGGGTAATAGCTACGTATGTTGGAAAAATGAAGATATTAGACTATTTTATGATTGCACATGGTAAAGAAAGTGCTTAAAGGCTCTTTTCCTATTTCAAAAGTTTTAGTTTTCGAGGGTAATAGCTACGTTTGTTGAAAAAATGAAGATATTAGACTATTTTATGATTGCAAATGGTAAAGAATGTGGTTAAAGGCTCTTTTCCTATGTCAAAAGTATTAGTTTTTGAGTCTTTAAATGAAAAATGAAATTTTTAATTGGAAAAATGAAGATATTAGACTATTTTATGATTGCACATGGTAAAGAAAGTGATTAAAGGCTCTTTTCCTATGTCAAAAGTTTTAGTTTTCGAGGGTAATAGCTACGTATGTTGAAAAAATGAAGATATTAGACTATTTTATGATTGCAAATGGTAAAGAATGTGATTAAAGGCTCTTTTCCTATTTCAAAAGTTTTCGTTTTCGAGGGTAATAGCTACGTATGTTGGAAAAATGAAGATATTAGACTATTTTATGATTGCAAATGGTAAAGAATGTGACTAAAGGCTCTTTTCCTATGTCAAAAGTTTTAGTTTTCGAGGGTAATAGCTACGTATGTTCAAAAAATGAAGATATTAGACTATTTTATGATTGGAAATGGTAAAGAATGTGATTAAAGGCTCTTTTCCTATGTCAAAAGTTTTAGTTTTCGAGGGTAATAGCTACGTATGTTGAAAAAATGTAGATATTAGACTATTTTATGATTGCAAATGGTAAAGAATGTGATTAAAGGCTCTTTTCCTATGTCAAAAGTTTTAGTTTTCGAGGGTAATAGCTACGTATGTTGGAAAAATGAAGATATTAGACTATTTTATGATTGCACATGGTAAAGAAAGTGCTTAAAGGCTCTTTTCCTATTTCAAAAGTTTTAGTTTTCGAGGGTAATAGCTACGTTTGTTGAAAAAATGAAGATATTAGACTATTTTATGATTGCAAATGGTAAAGAATGTTGTTAAAGGCTCTTTTCCTATGTCAAAAGTTTTAGTTTTTGAGGGTAATAGCTACGTATGTTGGAAAAATGAAGATATTAGACTATTTTATGATTGCACATGGTAAAGAAAGTGATTAAAGGCTCTTTTCCTATGTCAAAAGTTTTAGTTTTCGAGGGTAATAGCTACGTATGTTGAAAAAATGAAGATATTAGACTATTTTTTGATTGCAAATGGTAAAGAATGTGATTAAAGGCTCTTTTCCTATTTCAAAAGTTTTCGTTTTCGAGGGGTAATAGCTACGTATGTTGGAAAAATGAAGATATTAGACTATTTTATGATTGCAAATGGTAAAGAATGTGACTAAAGGCTCTTTTCCTATGTCAAAAGTTTTAGTTTTCGAGGGTAATAGCTACGTATGTTCAAAAAATGAAGATATTAGACTATTTTATGATTGCAAATGGTAAAGAATGTGATTAAAGGCTCTTTTCCTATGTCAAAAGTTTTAGTTTTCGAGGGTAATAGCTACGTATGTTGAAAAAATGAAGATATTAGACTATTTTATGATTGCCAATGGTAAAGAATGTGATTAAAGGCTCTTTTCCTATGTCAAAAGTTTTAGTTTTCGAGGGTAATAGCTACGTATGTTGGAAAAATGAAGATATTAGACTATTTTATGATTGCACATGGTAAAGAAAGTGCTTAAAGGCTCTTTTCCTATTTCAAAAGTTTTAGTTTTCGAGGGTAATAGCTACGTTTGTTGAAAAAATGAAGATATTAGACTATTTTATGATTGCAAATGGTAAAGAATGTGGTTAAAGGCTCTTTTCCTATGTCAAAAGTTTTAGTTTTTGAGGGTAATAGCTACGTATGTTGGAAAAATGAAGATATTAGACTATTTTATGATTGCACATGGTAAAGAAAGTGATTAAAGGCTCTTTTCCTATGTCAAAAGTTTTAGTTTTCGAGGGTAATAGCTACGTATGTTGAAAAAATGAAGATATTAGACTATTTTATGATTGCAAATGGTAAAGAATGTGATTAAAGGCTCTTTTCCTATTTCAAAAGTTTTCGTTTTCGAGGGTAATAGCTACGTATGTTGGAAAAATGAAGATATTAGACTATTTTATGATTGCAAATGGTAAAGAATGTGACTAAAGGCTCTTTTCCTATGTCAAAAGTTTTAGTTTTCGAGGGTAATAGCTACGTATGTTCAAAAAATGAAGATATTAGACTATTTTATGATTGCAAATGGTAAAGAATGTGATTAAAGGCTCTTTTCCTATGTCAAAAGTTTTAGTTTTTGAGGGTAATAGCTACGTATGTTGGAAAAATGAAGATATTAGACTATTTTATGATTGCACATGGTAAAGAAAGTGATTAAAGGCTCTTTTCCTATGTCAAAAGTTTTAGTTTTCGAGGGTAATAGCTACGTATGTTGAAAAAATGAAGATATTAGACTATTTTATGATTGCAAATGGTAAAGAATGTGATTAAAGGCTCTTTTCCTATTTCAAAAGTTTTCGTTTTCGAGGGTAATAGCTACGTATGTTGGAAAAATGAAGATATTAGACTATTTTATGATTGCAAATGGTAAAGAATGTGACTAAAGGCTCTTTTCCTATGTCAAAAGTTTTAGTTTTCGAGGGTAATAGCTACGTATGTTCAAAAAATGAAGATATTAGACTATTTTATGATTGCAAATGGTAAAGAATGTGATTAAAGGCTCTTTTCCTATGTCAAAAGTTTTAGTTT
The DNA here is from genome assembly GCF_032884065.1 of Artemia franciscana. Taxonomy (NCBI): domain Eukaryota; kingdom Metazoa; phylum Arthropoda; class Branchiopoda; order Anostraca; family Artemiidae; genus Artemia; species Artemia franciscana. The sequence goes on from NW_027066283.1 coordinate 9,429, forward strand.
TCGAGGGTAATAGCTACGTATGTTGAAAAAATGTAGATATTAGACTATTTTATGATTGCAAATGGTAAAGAATGTGATTAAAGGCTCTTTTCCTATGTCAAAAGTTTTAGTTTTCGAGGGTAATAGCTACGTATGTTGGAAAAATGAAGATATTAGACTATTTTATGATTGCACATGGTAAAGAAAGTGCTTAAAGGCTCTTTTCCTATTTCAAAAGTTTTAGTTTTCGAGTGTAATAGCTACGTTTGTTGAAAAAATGAAGATATTAGACTATTTTATGATTGCAAATGGTAAAGAATGTGGTTAAAGGCTCTTTTCCTATGTCAAAAGTTTTAGTTTTTGAGGGTAATAGCTACGTATGTTGGAAAAATGAAGATATTAGACTATTTTATGATTGCACATGGTAAAGAAAGTGATTAAAGGCTCTTTTCCTATGTCAAAAGTTTTAGTTTTCGAGGGTAATAGCTACGTATGTTGAAAAAATGAAGATATTAGACTATTTTATGATTGCAAATGGTAAAGAATGTGATTAAAGGCTCTTTTCCTATTTCAAAAGTTTTCGTTTTCGAGGGTAATAGCTACGTATGTTGGAAAAATGAAGATATTAGACTATTTTATGATTGCAAATGGTAAAGAATGTGACTAAAGGCTCTTTTCCTATGTCAAAAGTTTTAGTTTTCGAGGGTAATAGCTACGTATGTTCAAAAAATGAAGATATTAGACTATTTTATGATTGCAAATGGTAAAGAATGTGATTAAAGGCTCTTTTCCTATGTCAAAAGTTTTAGTTTTCGAGGGTAATAGCTACGTATGTTGGAAAAATGAAGATATTAGACTATTTTATGATTGCAAATGGTAAAGAATGTGATTAAAGGCTCTTTTCCTATGTCAAAAGTTTTAGTTTTCGAGGGTAATAGCTACGTATGTTGGAAAAATGAAGATATTAGACTATTTTATGATTGCACATGGTAAAGAAAGTGCTTAAAGGCTCTTTTCCTATTTCAAAAGTTTTAGTTTTCGAGGGTAATAGCTACGTTTGTTGAAAAAATGAAGATATTAGACTATTTTATGATTGCAAATGGTAAAGAATGTGGTTAAAGGCTCTTTTCCTATGTCAAAAGTTTTAGTTTTCGAGGGTAATAGCTACGTATGTTGGAAAAATGAAGATATTAGACTATTTTATGATTGCACATGGTAAAGAAAGTGCTTAAAGGCTCTTTTCCTATTTCAAAAGTTTTAGTTTTCGAGGGTAATAGCTACGTTTGTTGAAAAAATGAAGATATTAGACTATTTTATGATTGCAAATGGTAAAGAATGTGGTTAAAGGCTCTTTTCCTATGTCAAAAGTTTTAGTTTTTGAGGGTAATAGCTACGTATGTTGGAAAAATGAAGATATTAGACTATTTTATGATTGCACATGGAAAAGAAAGTGATTAAAGGCTCTTTTCCTATGTCAAAAGTTTTAGTTTTCGAGGGTAATAGCTACGTATGTTGAAAAAATGAAGATATTAGACTATTTTATGATTGCAAATGGTAAAGAATGTGATTAAAGGCTCTTTTCCTATTTCAAAAGTTTTCGTTTTCGAGGGTAATAGCTACGTATGTTGGAAAAATGAAGATATTAGACTATTTTATGATTGCAAATGGTAAAGAATGTGACTAAAGGCTCTTTTCCTATGTCAAAAGTTTTAGTTTTCGAGGGTAATAGCTACGTATGTTCAAAAAATGAAGATATTAGACTATTTTATGATTGCAAATGGTAAAGAATGTGATTAAAGGCTCTTTTCATATGTCAAAAGTTTTAGTTTTTGAGGGTAATAGCTACGTATGTTGGAAAAATGAAGATATTAGACTATTTTATGATTGCACATGGTAAAGAAAGTGATTAAAGGCTCTTTTCCTATGTCAAAAGTTTTAGTTTTCGAGGGTAATAGCTACGTATGTTGAAAAAATGAAGATATTAGACTATTTTATGATTGCAAATGGTAAAGAATGTGATTAAAGGCTCTTTTCCTATTTCAAAAGTTTTCGTTTTCGAGGGTAATAGCTACGTATGTTGGAAAAATGAAGATATTAGACTATTTATGATTGCAAATGGTAAAGAATGTGACTAAAGGCTCTTTTCCTATGTCAAAAGTTTTAGTTTTCGAGGGTAATAGCTACGTATGTTCAAAAAATGAAGATATTAGACTATTTTATGATTGCAAATGGTAAAGAATGTGATTAAAGGCTCTTTTCCTATGTCAAAAGTTTTAGTTGTCGAGGGTAATAGCTACGTATGTTGAAAAAATGTAGATATTAGACTATTTTATGATTGCAAATGGTAAAGAATGTGATTAAAGGCTCTTTTCCTATGTCAAAAGTTTTAGTTTTCGAGGGTAATAGCTACGTATGTTCAAAAAATGAAGATATTAGACTATTTTATGATTGCAAATGGTAAAGAATGTGATTAAAGGCTCTTTTCCTATGTCAAAAGTTTTAGTTTTTGAGGGTAATAGCTACGTATGTGGAAAAATGAAGATATTAGACTATTTTATGATTGCACATGGTAAAGAAAGTGATTAAAGGCTCTTTTCCTATGTCAAAAGTTTTAGTTTTCGAGGGTAATAGCTACGTATGTTGAAAAAATGAAGATATTAGACTATTTTATGATTGCAAATGGTAAAGAATGTGATTAAGAATCTTTTCCTATTTCAAAAGTTTTCGTTTTCGAGGGTAATAGCTACGTATGTTGGAAAAATGAAGATATTAGACTATTTTATGATTGCAAATGGTAAAGAATGTGACTAAAGGCTCTTTTCCTATGTCAAAAGTTTTAGTTTTCGAGGGTAATAGCTACGTATGTTCAAAAAATGAAGATATTAGACTATTTTATGATTGCAAATGGTAAAGAATGTGATTAAAGGCTCTTTTCCTATGTCAAAAGTTTTAGTTTTCGAGGGTAATAGCTACGTATGTTGAAAAAATGTAGATATTAGACTATTTATGATTGCAAATGGTAAAGAATGTGATTAAAGGCTCTTTTACTATGTCAAAAGTTTTAGTTTTCGAGGGTAATAGCTACGTATGTTGGAAAAATGAAGATATTAGACTATTTTATGATTGCACATGGTAAAGAAAGTGCTTAAAGGCTCTTTTCCTATTTCAAAAGTTTTAGTTTTCGAGGGTAATAGCTACGTTTGTTGAAAAAATGAAGATATTAGACTATTTTATGATTGCAAATGGTAAAGAATGTGGTTAAAGACTCTTTTCCTATGTCAAAAGTTTTAGTTTTCGACGGTAATAGCTACGTATGTTGGAAAAATGAAGATATTAGACTATTTTATGATTGCACATGGTAAAGAAAGTGATTAAAGGCTCTTTTCCTATGTCAAAAGTTTTAGTTTTCGAGGGTAATAGCTACGTATGTTGAAAAAATGAAGATATTAGACTATTTTATGATTGCAAATGGTAAAGAATGTGATTAAAGGCTCTTTTCCTATTTCAAAAGTTTTAGTTTTCGAGGGTAATAGCTACGTATGTTGGAAAAATGAAGATATTAGACTATTTTATGATTGCAAATGGTAAAGAATGTGACTAAAGGCTCTTTTCCTATGTCAAAAGTTTTAGTTTTCGAGGGTAATAGCTACGTATGTTCAAAAAATGAAGATATTAGACTATTTTATGATTGCAAATGGTAAAGAATGTGATTAAAGGCTCTTTTCCTATGTCAAAAGTTTTAGTTTTCGAGGGTAATAGCTACGTATGTTGAAAAAATGAAGATATTAGACTATTTTATGATTGCACATGGTAAAGAAAGTGCTTAAAGTCTCTTTTCCTATTTCAAAAGTTTTAGTTTTCGAGGGTAATAGCTACGAATGTTGAAAAAATGAAGATATTAGACTATTTTATGATTGTATTTGGTAAAGAATGTGATTAAAGGCTCTTTTCCTATGTCAAAAGTTCTAGTTTTTGAGGGTAATAGCTACGTATGTTGAAATAATGAAGATATTAGACTATTTTATGATTGCAAATGGTAAAGAATGTGATTAAAGGCTCTTTTCCTATGTCAAAAGTTTTATTTTTCGAGGGTAATAGCTACGTATGTTGAAAAAATGAAGATATTAGACTATTTTATGATTGCAAATGGTAAAGAATGTGATTAAAGGCTCTTTTCCTATTTCAAAAGTTTTCGTTTTCGAGGGTAATAGCTACGTATGTTGGAAAAATGAAGATATTAGACTATTTTATGATTGCACATGGTAAAGAATGTGATTAAAGGCTCTTTTCCTATGTCAAAAGTTTTAGTTTTCGAGGGTAATAGCTAGGTATGTTGAAAAAAATGAAGATATTAGACTATTTTATGATTGCAAATGGTAAAGAATGTGATTAAAGGCTCTTTTCCTATGTCAAAAGTTTTAGTTTTCGAGGGTAATAGCTACTTATGTTGAAAAAATGAAGATACTAGACTATTTTATGATTGCACATGGTAAAGAATGTGATTAAAGGCTCTTTTTCTATGGCAAAAGTCTTAGTTTTCGAGGGCAATAGCTACGGATGTTGAAAAAATGAAGATATTAGACTATTTTATGATTGCAAATGGTAAAGAATGTGCTTAAAGGCTCTTTTCCTATGGCAAAAGTTTTAGTTTTCGAGGGTAATAGCTACGTATGTTGAAAAAAAATGAAGATATTGGACTATTTTATGATTGCAAATGGTAAAGAATGTGATTAAAGGCTCTTTTCCTATGTCAAAAGTTTTAGTTTTCGAGGGTAATAGCTACTTATGTTGAAAAAATGAAGATACTAGACTATTTTATGATTGCACATGGTAAAGAATGTGATTAAAGGCTCTTTTTCTATGGCAAAAGTCTTAGTTTTCGAGGGTAATAGCTACGGATGTTGAAAAAATGAAGATATTAGACTATTTTATGATTGCAAATGGTAAAGAATGTGCTTAAAGGCTCTTTTCCTATGGCAAAAGTTTAGTTTTCGAGGGTAATAGCTACGTATGTTGAAAAAATGAAGACATTAGACTATTTTATGATTGCATTTGGTAAAGAATGTGATTAAAGGCTCTTTTCCTATGTCAAAAGTTGTAGTTTTCGAGGGTAATAGCTACGTATGTTGAAAAAATGAAGATATTAGACTATTTTATAATTGCAAATGGTAACGAATGTGATTAAAGGCTCTTTTCCTATGTCAAAAGTTTTAGTTTTCGAGGGTAATAGCTACGTATGTTGAAAAAATGAAGATATTAGACTATTTTATAATTGCAAATGGTAACGAATGTGATTAAAGGCTCTTTTCCTATGTCAAAAGTTTTAGTTTTCGAGGGTAATAGCTACGTATGTTGAAAAATGAAGATATTAGACTATTTTATGATTGCACATGGTAAAGAATGTGATTAAAGGCTCTTTTCCTATGTCAAAAGTTTTAGTTTTCGAGGGTAATAGCTAGGTATGTTGAAAAAATGAAGATATTAGACTATTTTATGATTACAAATGGTAAAGAATGTGATTAAAGGCTCTTTTCCTATGTCAAAAGTTTTAGTTTTCGAGGGTAATAGCTACGTATGTTGAAAAAATGAAGATATTAGACTATTTTATGATTGCACATGGTAAAGAATGTGATTAAAGGCTCTTTTTCTATGGCAAAAGTCTTAGTTTTCGAGGGTAATAGCTACGGATGTTGAAAAAATGTAGATATTAGACTATTTTATGATTGCAAATGGTAAAGAATGTGCTTAAAGGCTCTTTTCCTATTGCAAAAGTTTTAGTTTTCGAGGGTAATAGCTACGTATGTTGAAAAAATGAAGATATTAGACTATTTTATGATTGCACATGGTAAAGAATGTGATTAAAGACTCTTTTCCCATTTCAAAAGTTTTAGTTTTCGAGGGTAATAGCTACGTATGTTGGAAAAATGAAGATATTAGACTATTTTATGATTGCAAAGGGTAAAGAATGTGATTAAAGGCTCTTTTCCTATTTCAAAAGTTTTAGTTTTCGAGGGTAATAGCTATGTCTGTTGAAAAAATTAAGATATTAGACAATTTTATGATTACACATGGTAAAGAATGTGATTAAAGGCTCTTTTCCTATTTCGAAAGTTTTAGTTTTCGAGGGTAATAGCTACGTATGTTAAAAAAATGAAGATATTAGACTATTTTATGACTGCACATGGTAAAGAATGTGATTACAGGCTCTTTTACTATTTCAAAAGTTTTAGTTTTCGAGGGTAATAGCTACGTATGTTGAAAAAATGAAGATATTAGACTCTTTTATGATTGCAAATGGTAAAGAATGTGATTAAAGGCTCTTTTCCTATGTCAAAAGTTTTAGTTTTCAAGGGTAATAGCTACGTATGTTGAAAAAATGAAGATATTAGACTATTTTATGATTGCACATGGTAAAGAATGTGATTAAAGGCTCTTTTCCTATTTCAAAAGTTTTAGTTTTCGAGGGTAATAGCTACGTATGTTGAAAAAATGAAGATATTAGACTATTTTATGATTGCAAATGGTAAAGAATGTGATTAAAGACTCTTTTCCTATTTCAAAAGTTTTAGTTTTCGAGGGTAATAGCTATGTCTGTTGAAAAAATGAAGATATTAGACAATTTTATGATTACACATGGTAAAGAATGTGATTAAAGGCTCTTTTTCCTATTTCGAAAGTTTTAGTTTTCGAGGGTAATAGCTACATATGTTGGAAAAATGAAGATATTAGACTATTTTATGATTGCACATGGTAAAGAATTTGATTAAAGGCTCTTTTCCTATGTCAAAAGTTTTAGTTTTCGAGGGTAATAGCTACGTATGTTGAAAAAATGAAGATATTAGACTATTTTATGATTGCAAATGGTAAAGAATGTGATTAAAGGCTCTTTTCCTATGGCAAAAGTTTTAGTTTTCGAGGGTAATAGCTACGTATGTTGAAAAAAATGAAGATATTAGACTATTTTATGATTGCAAATGGTAAAGAATGTGATTAAAGGCTCTTTTCCTATGTCAAAAGTTTTAGTTTTCGAGGGTAATATCTACGTATGTTGAAAAAATGTAAGATATTAGACTATTTTATGACTGCAAATGGTAAAGAATGTCATTAAAGGCTCTTTTCCTATGTCAAAAGTTTTAGTTTTCGAGGGTAATATCTACGTATGTTGAAAAAATGAAGATATTAGACTATTTTATGATTGCACATGGTAAAGAATGTGCTTAAAGGCTCTTTTCCCTATGGCAAAAGTTTTAGTTTTCGAGGGTAATAGCTACGTATGTTGGAAAAATGAAGATATTAGACTATTTTATGATTGCACATGGTAAAGAATGTGATTAAAGGCTCTTTTCCTATGTCAAAAGTTTTAGTTTTCGAGGGTAATAGCTACGTATGATGAAAAAATGAAGATATTAGACTATTTTATGATTGCAAATGGTAAAGAATGTGATTAAAGGCTCTTTTCCTATTTCAAAAGTTTTAGTTTTCGAGGGTAATAGCTACGTATGTTGAAAAAATGAAGATATTAGACTATTTTATAATTGCAAATGGTAACGAATGTGATTAAAGGCTCTTTTCCTATGTCAAAAGTTTTAGTTTTCGAGGGTAATAGCTACGTATGTTGGAAAAATGAAGATATTAGATTATTTTATGATTGCACATGGTAAAGAATGTGATTAAAGGCTCTTTTCCTATGTCAAAAGTTTTAGTTTTCGAGGATAATAGCTACGTATAGTTGAAAAAATGAAGATATTAAACTATTTTATGATTGCAATTGGTAAAGAATGTGATCAAAGGCTCTTTTCCTATTTCAAAAGTTTTAGTTTTCGAGGGTAATAGCTACGTATGTTGAAAAAATGAAGATATTAGACTATTTTATAATTGCAAATGGTAACGAATGTGATTAAAGGCTCTTTTCCTATGTCAAAAGTTTTAGTTTTCGAGGGTAATAGCTACGTATGTTGGAAAAATGAAGATATTAGACTATTTTATGATTGCACATGGTAAAGAATGTGATTAAAGGCTCTTTTCCCTATGTCAAAAGTTTTAGTTTTCGAGGGTAATAGCTACGTATGTTGAAAAAATGAAGATATTAGACTATTTTATGATTGCAAATGGTAAAGAATGTGATTAAAGGCTCTTTTCCTATTTCAAAAGTTTTAGTTTTCGAGGGTAATAGCTACGTATGTTGAAAAAATGAAGATATTAGACTATTTTATAATTGCAAATGGTAACGAATGTGATTAAAGGCTCTTTTCCTATGTCAAAAGTTTTAGTTTTCGAGGGTAATAGCTACGTATGTTGGAAAAATGAAGATATTAGACTATTTTATGATTGCACATGGTAAAGAAAGTGCTTAAAGGCTCTTTTCCTATTTCAAAAGTTTTAGTTTTCGAGGGTAATAGCTACGTATGTTGAAAAAATGAAGATATTAGACTATTTTATGATTGCAAATGGTAAGAATGTGATTAAAGGCTCTTTTCCTATTTCAAAAGTTTTCGTTTTCGAGGGTAATAGCTACGTATGTTGGAAAAATGAAGATATTAGACTATTTTATGATTGCACATGGTAAAGAATGTGATTAAAGGCTCTTTTCCTATGTCAAAAGTTTTAGTTTTCGAGGGTAATAGCTAGGTATGTTGAAAAAATGAAGATATATCTTCATTATGGTTATAATTGCCTATTTTATAATTGTGCTTAAAGAATGTGATTAAAGGCTCTTTTCCTATTTCAAAAGTTTTAGTTTTCGAGGGTAATAGCTACGTATGTTGGAAAAATGAAGATATTAGACTATTCCTATGGCAAAAGTTTTAGTTTTCGAGGGTAATAGCTGCGTATGTTGGAAAAATGAAGATATTAGACTATTTTATGATTGCACATGGTAAAGAATGTGATTAAAGGCTCTTTTCCTATGTCAAAAGTTTTAGTTTTCGAGGGTAATAGCTACGTATGATGAAAAAATGAAGATATTAGACTATTTTATGATTGCAAATGGTAAATAATGTGATTAAAGGCTCTTTTCCTATTTCAAAAGTATTCAAAAATATTACGTGGGGGATCTTTCTATGGAGGAATTTGTCATGGGGGAAGAGAATTTCCGTGAAGGGGGCGCAGAATTTTCTAGGGTTATTTTAAAAAATTATGAAAAAATAAATATGGAAAAGATTTTTCGAGTAAAAGTAAGGAGAAGCATATGTCAAAAAATGTTGAAAAAACGAAGATATTAGACTATTTTATGATTGCAAATGGTAAAGAATGTGATTAAAGGCTCTTTTCCTATGGCAAAAGTTTTAGTTTTCGAGGGTAATAGCTACGTATGTTGAAAAAATGAAGATATTAGACTATTTTATGATTGCAAATGGTAAAGAATGTGATTAAAGGCTCTTTTCCTATGTCAAAAGTTTTAGTTTTCGAGGGTAATAGCTACGTATGTTGAAAAAATGAAGATATTAGACTATTTTATGATTACAAATGGTAAAGAATGTGATTAAAAGCTCTTTTCCTATGTCAAAAGTTTAGTTTTCGAGGGTAATAGCTACGTATGTTGAAAAAATGAAGATATTAGACTATTTTATGATTGCAAATGGTAAAGAATGTGATTAAAGGCTCTTTTCCTATGTCAAAAAGTTTTAGTTTTCGAGGGTAATAGCTAC
>NW_027066284.1:0-19054 GCF_032884065.1 Artemia franciscana
TTTTATGATTGTACATGGTAAAGAATGTGATTAAAGGCTCTTTTCCTATGTCAATAGTTTTAGTTTTCGAGGGTAATAGCTACGTATGTTGAAAAAATGAAGATATTAGACAATTTTATGATTGCAAATGGTAAAGAATGTGATTAAAGGCTCTTTTCCCATGTCAAAAGTTTTTGTTTTCGAGGGTAATAGCTACGTATGTTGAAAAAATGAAGATATTAGACTATTTTATGATTGCACATGGTAAAGAATGTGATTAAAGGATCTTTTCCTATTTCAAAAGTTTTAGTTTTCGAGGGTAATAGCTACGTATGTTGAAAAAATGAAGATATTAGACTATTTTATGATTGCAAATGGTAAAAATGTGATTAAAGGCTCTTTTCCTATTTCAAAAGTTTTAGTTTCCGCGGTTAATAGCTACGTAGGTTGAAAAAATGAAGATATTAGACAATTTTATGATTGCACATGGTAAAGAATGTGATTAAAGGCTCTTTTCCTATTTCAAAAGTTTTAGTTTTTGAGGGTAATAGCTACGTATGTTGAAAAAATGAAGATATTAGACTATTTTATGATTGCAAATGGTAAAGAATGTGATTAAAGGCTCTTTTCCTATTTCAAAAGTTTTAGTTTTCGAGGGTAATAGCTACGTATGTTGAAAAAATGAAGATATTAGACAATTTTATGATTGCAAATGGTAAAGAATGTGATTAAAGGCTCTTTTCCTATTTCAAAAGTTTTAGTTTTCGAGGGTAATAGCTACGTATGTTGAAAAAATGAAGATATTAGACTATTTTATGATTGCCAATGGTAAAGAATGTGATTAAAGGCTCTTTTCCTATGTCAAAAGTTTTAGTTTTCGAGGGTAATAGCTACGTATGTTGAAAAAATGAAGATATTAGACTATTTTATGATTGCAAATGGTAAAGAATGTGATTAAAGGCTCTTTTCCTATTTCAAAAGTTTTAGTTTTTGAGGGTAATAGCTTTGTCTGTGGAAAAAATGAAGATATTAGACAATTTTATGATTGCACATGGTAAAGAATGTGATTAAAGGCTCTTTTCCTATTTCAAAAGTTTTAGTTTTCGAGGGTAAAAGCTACGTATGTTGAAAAAATGAAGATATTAGACTAATTTATGATTGCAAATAGTAAAGAATGTGATTAAAGGCTCTTTTCCTATTTCTAAAGTTTTAGTTTTCGAGGGTAATAGCTACGTATGTTGAAAAAAATGAAGATATTAGACTATTTTATGATTGCAAATGGTAAAGAATGTGATTAAAGGCTCTTTTCCTATGTCAAAAGTTTTAGTTTTTGAGGTTAATAGCTACGTATGTTGAAAAAATGAAGATATTAGACTATTTTATTATTGCAAATGGTAAAGAATGTGATTAAAGGCTCTTTTCCTATTTCAAAAGTTTTAGTTTTCGAGGGTAATAGCTTTGTCTGTGGAAAAAATGAAGATATTTGACAATTTTATGATTGCAAATGGTAAAGAATGTAATTAAAGGCTCTTTTCCTATGTCAAAAGTTTTAGTTTTCGAGGGTAATAGCTACGTATGTTGAAAAAATGAAGATATTAGACTATTTTATGATTGCACATGGTAAAGAATGTGATTAAAGGCTCTTTTCCTATTTCAAAAGTTTTAGTTTTCGAGGGTAAGAGCTTTGTCTGTCGAAAAAATGAAGATATTATACTATTTTATGATTGCAAATGGTAAAGAATGTGATTAAAGGCTCTTTTCCTATGTCAAAAGTTTTAGTTTTCGAGGGTAATAGCTACGTATGTTGAAAAAATGAAGATATTAGACAATTTTATGATTGCAAATGGTAAAGAATGTGATTAAAGGCTCTTTTCCTATTTCAAAAGTTTTAGTTTTCGAGGGTAATATCTACGTATGTTGAAAAAATGAAGATATTAGACTATTTTATGATTGCACATGGTAAAGAATGTGATTAAAGGCTCTTTTCCTATTTCAAAAGTTTTAGTTTTCGAGGGTAATAGCTACGTATCTTGAAAAAATGAAGATATTAGACTATTTTATGATTGCAAATGGTAAAGAATGTGATTAAAGGCTCTTTTCCTATTTCAAAAGTTTTAGTTTTCGAGGGTAATAGCTACGTATGTTGAAAAAATGAAGATATTAGACTATTTTATGATTGCAAATGGTAAAGAATGTGATTAAAAGCTCTTTTCCTATGTCTAAAGTTTTAGTTTTCGAGGGTAATAGCTACGTATGTTGAAAAAATATGAAGATATTAGACTATTTTATGATTGCAAATGGTAAAGAATGTGATTAAAGGCTCTTTTCCTATGTAAAAAGTTTTAGTTTTCGAGGGTAATAGCTACGTATGTTGAAAAAATGAAGATATTAGACTATTTTATGATTGCAAATGGTAAAAAATGTGATTAAAGGCTCTTTTCCTATTTCAAAAGTTTTAGTTTTCGAGGGTAATAGCTTTGTCTGTGGAAAAAATGAAGATATTTGACAATTTTATGATTGCAAATGGTAAGGAATGTGATTAAAGGCTCTTTTCCTATGTCAAAAGTTTTAGTTTTCGAGGGTAATAGCTACGTATGTTGAAAAAATGAAGATATTAGACTATTTTATGACATGGTAAAGAATGTGATTAAAGGCTCTTTTCCTATTTCAAAAGTTTTAGTTTTCGAGGGTAAGAGCTTTGTCTGTCGAAAAAATGGAGATATTAGACTATTTTATGATTGCAAATGGTAAAGAATGTGATTAAAGGCTCTTTTCCTATGTCAAAAGTTTTAGTTTTCGAGGGTAATAGCTACGTATGTTGAAAAAATGAAGATATTAGACAATTTTATGATTGCAAATGGTAAAGAATGTGATTAAAGGCTCTTTTCCTATGTCAAAAGTTTTAGTTTTCGAGGGTAATAGCTACGTATGTTGAAAAAATGAAGATATTAGACTATTTTATGATTGCACATGGTAAAGAATGTGATTAAAGGCTCTTTTCCTATTTCAAAAGTTTTAGTTTTCGAGGGTAATAGCTACGTATGTTGAAAAAATCTAGATATTAGACTATTTTATGATTGCAAATGGTAAAGAATGTGATTAAAGGCTCTTTTCCTATTTCAAAAGTTTTAGTTTTCGAGGGTAATAGCTACGTATGTTGAAAAATGAAGATATTAGACTATTTTATGATTGCAAATGGTAAAGAATGTGATTAAAGGCTCTTTTCCTATTTCAAAAGTTTTAGTTTTCGAGGGTAATAGCTTTGTCTGTGGGAAAAATGAAGATATTAGACAATTTTATGATTGCAAATGGTAAAGAATGTGATTAAAGGCTCTTTTCCTATGTCAAAAGTTTTAGTTTTCGAGGGTAATAGTTACGTATGTTGAAAAAATGAAGATATAAGACTATTTTATGATTGCACATGGTAAAGAATGTGATTAAAGGCTCTTTTCCTATTTCAAAAGTTTTAGTTTTCGAGGGTAAGAGCTTTGTCTGTCGAAAAAATGAAGATATTAGATTATTTTATGATTGTACATGGTAAAGAATGTGATTAAAGGCTCTTTTCCTATGTCAATAGTTTTAGTTTTCGAGGGTAATAGCTACGTATGTTGAAAAAATGAAGATATTAGACAATTTTATGATTGCAAATGGTAAAGAATGTGATTAAAGGCTCTTTTCCCATGTCAAAAGTTTTAGTTTTCGAGGGTAATAGCTACGTATGTTGAAAAAATGAAGATATTAGACTATTTTATGATTGCACATGGTAAAGAATGTGATTAAAGGATCTTTTCCTATTTCAAAAGTTTTACTTGTCGAGGGTAATAGTTACGTATGTTGAAAAAATGAAGATATTAGACTATTTTATGATTGCAAATGGTAAAAAATGTGATTAAAGGCTCTTTTCCTATTTCAAAAGTTTTAGTTTCCGCGGTTAATAGCTAAGTATGTTGAAAAAATGAAGATATTAGACAGTTTTATGATTGCAAATGGTAAAGAATGTGATTAAAGGCTCTTTTCCTATGTCAAAAGTTTTAGTTTTCGAGGGTAATAGCTACGTATGTTGAAAAAATGAAGATATTAGACTATTTTATGATTGCCAATGGTAAAGAATGTGATTAAAGGCTCTTTTTCCTATGTCAAAAGTTTTAGTTTTCGAGGGTAATAGCTACGTATGTTGAAAAAATGAAGATATTAGACTATTTTATGATTGCAAATGGTAAAGAATGTGATTAAAGGCTCTTTTCCTATTTCAAAAGTTTTAGTTTTTGAGGGTAATAGCTTTGTCTGTGGAAAAAATGAAGATATTAGACAATTTTATGATTGCACATGGTAAAGAATGTGATTAAAGGCTCTTTTCCTATTTCAAAAGTTTTAGTTTTCGAGGGTAAAAGCTACGTATGTTGAAAAAATGAAGATATTAGACTAATTTATGATTGCAAATAGTAAAGAATGTGATTAAAGGCTCTTTTCCTATTTCTAAAGTTTTAGTTTTCGAGGGTAATAGCTACGTATGTTGAAAAAAATGAAGATATTAGACTATTTTATGATTGCAAATGGTAAAGAATGTGATTAAAGGCTCTTTTCCTATGTCAAAAGTTTTAGTTTTTGAGGTTAATAGCTACGTATGTTGAAAAATGAAGATATTAGACTATTTTATGATTGCAAATGGTAAAGAATATGATTAAAGGCTCTTTTCCTATTTCAAAAGTTTTAGTTTTCGAGGGTAATAGCTTTGTCTGTGGAAAAAATGAAGATATTTGACAATTTTATGATTGCAAATGGTAAAGAATGTAATTAAAGGCTCTTTTCCTATGTCAAAAGTTTTAGTTTTCGAGGGTAATAGCTACGTATGTTGAAAAAATGAAGATATTAGACTATTTTATGATTGCACATGGTAAAGAATGTGATTAAAGGCTCTTTTCCTATTTCAAAAGTTTTAGTTTTCGAGGGTAAGAGCTTTGTCTGTCGAAAAAATGAAGATATTAGACTATTTTATGATTGCAAATGGTAAAGAATGTGATTAAAGGCTCTTTTCCTATGTCAAAAGTTTTAGTTTTCGAGGGTAATAGCTACGTATGTTAAAAAAATGAAGATATTAGACAATTTTATGATTGCAAATGGTAAAGAATGTGATTAAAGGCTCTTTTCCTATTTCAAAAGTTTTAGTTTTCGAGGGTAATAGCTACGTATGTTGAAAAAATGAAGATATTAGACTATTTTATGATTGCACATGGTAAAGAATGTGATTAAAGGCTCTTTTCCTATTTCAAAAGTTTTAGTTTTCGAGGGTAATAGCTACGTATCTTGAAAAAATGAAGATATTAGACTATTTTATAATTGCAAATGGTAAAGAATGTGATTAAAGGCTCTTTTCCTATTTCAAAAGTTTTAGTTTTCGAGGGTAATAGCTACGTATGTTGAAAAAATGAAGATATTAGACTATTTTATGATTGCAAATGGTAAAGAATGTGATTAAAAGCTCTTTTCCTATGTCTAAAGTTTTAGTTTTCGAGGGTAATAGCTACGTATGTTGAAAAAAAATGAAGATATTAGACTATTTTATGATTGCAAATGGTAAAGAATGTGATTAAAGACTCTTTTCCTATGTCAAAAGTTTTAGTTTTCGAGGGTAATAGCTACGTATGTTGAAAAAATGAAGATATTAGACTATTTTATGATTGCAAATGGTAAAAAATGTGATTAAAGGCTCTTTTTCTATTTCAAAAGTTTTAGTTTTCGAGGGTAATAGCTACGTAGGTTGAAAAAATGAAGATATTAGACAATTTTATGATTGCACATGGTAAAAAATGTGATTAAAGGCTCTTTTCCTATTTCAAAAGTTTTAGTTTTTGAGGGTAAAAGCTTTGTCTGTGGAAAAAATGAAGATATTAGACAATTTTATGATTGCACATGGTAAAGAATGTGATTAAAGGCTCTTTTCCTATTTCAAAAGTTTTAGTTTTCGAGGGTAAAAGCTACGTATGTTGAAAAAATGAAGATATTAGACTATTTTATGATTGCACTTGGTAAAGAATGTGATTAAAGGCTCTTTTCCTATTTCAAAAGTTTTAGTTTTCGAGGGTAAGAGCTTTGTCTGTCGAAAAAATGAAGATATTAGACTATTTTATGATTGCAAATGGTAAAGAATGTGATTAAAGGCTCTTTTCCTATGTCAAAAGTTTTAGTTTTCGAGGGTAATAGCTACGTATGTTGAAAAAATGAAGATATTATACCATATTATGATTGCAAATGGTAAAGAATGTGATTAAAGGCTCTTTTCCTATGTCAAAAGTTTTAGTTTTCGAGGGTAATAGCTACGTATGTTGAAAAAATGAAGATATTAGACTATTTTATGATTGCACATGGTAAAGAATGTGATTAAAGGCTCTTTTCCTATTTCAAAAGTTTTAGTTTTCGAGGGTAATAGCTACGTATGTTGAAAAAATGAAGATATTAGACTATTTTATGATTGCAAATGGTAAAGAATGTGATTAAAGGCTCTTTTCCTATTTCAAAAGTTTTAGTTTTCGAGGGTAATAGCTACGTATGTTGAAAAAATGAAGATATTAGACTATTTTATGATTGCAAATGGTAAAGAATGTGATTAAAGGCTCTTTTCCTATGTCTAAAGTTTTAGTTTTCGAGGGTAATAGCTACGTATGTTGAAAAAAATGAAGATATTAGACTATTTTATGATTGCAAATGGTAAAGAATGTGATTAAAGGCTCTTTTCCTATGTCAAAAGTTTTAGTTTTCGAGGGTAATAGCTACGTATGTTGAAAAAATGAAGATATTAGACTATTTTATGATTGCAAATGGTAAAAAATGTGATTAAAGGCTCTTTTCCTATTTCAAAAGTTTTAGTTTTCGAGGGTAATAGCTACGTAGGTTGAAAAAATGAAGATATTAGACAATTTTATGATTGCACATGGTAAAGAATGTGATTAAAGGCTCTTTTCCTATTTCAAAAGTTTTAGTTTTCGAGGGTAATAGCTATGTCTGTAGAAAAAATGAAGATATTAGACTATTTTATGATTGCAAATGGTAAAGAATGTGATTAAAGGCTCTTTTCCTATTTCAAAAGTTTTAGTTTTCGAGGGTAATAGCTTTGTCTGTGGAAAAAATGAAGATATTAGACAATTTTATGATTGCAAATGGTAAAAAATGTGATTAAAGGCTCTTTTCCTATTTCAAAAGTTTTAGTTTTCGAGGGTAATAGCTACGTAGGTTGAAAAAATGAAGATATTACACAATTTTATGATTGCACATGGTAAAGAATGTGATTAAAGGCTCTTTTCCTATTTCAAAAGTTTTAGTTTTCGAGGGTAATAGCTATGTCTGTAGAAAAAATGAAGATATTAGACTATTTTATGATTGCAAATGGTAAAGAATGTGATTAAAGGCTCTTTTCCTATTTCAAAAGTTTTAGTTTTCGAGGGTAATAGCTTTGTCTGTGGAAAAAATGAAGATATTAGACAATTTTATGATTGCACAAGGTAAAGAATGTGATTAAAGGCTCTTTTCCTATTTCAAAAGTTTTAGTTTTTGAGGGTAAGAGCTTTGTCTGTCGAAAAAATGAAGATTTTAGACTATTTTATGATTGCACATGGTAAAGAATGTGATTAAAGGCTCTTTTCCTATGTCAAAAGTTTTAGTTTTCGAGGGTAATAGCTACGTATGTTGAAAAAATGAAGATATTAGACAATTTTATGATTGCAAATGGTAAAGAATGTGATTAAAGGCTCTTTTCCTATGTCAAAAGTTTTAGTTTTCGAGGGTAACAGCTACGTATGTTGAAAAAATGAAGATATTAGACTATTTTATGATTGCACATGGTAAAGAATGTGATTAAAGGCTCTTTTCCTATTTCAAAAGTTTTAGTTTTCGAGGGTAATAGCTACGTATGTTGAAAAAATGAAGATATTAGACTATTTTATGATTGCAAATGGTAAAGAATGTGATTAAGGGCTCTTTTCCTATTTCAAAAGTTTTAGTTTTCGAGGGTAATAGCTATGTCTGTAGAAAAATGAAGATATTAGACAATTTTATGATTGCACATGGTAAAGAATGTGATTAAAGGCTCTTTTCCTATTTCAAAAGTTTTAGTTTTCGAGGGTAATAGCTACGTATGTTGAAAAAATGAAGATATTAGACAATTTTATGATTGCAAATGGTAAAGAATGTGATTAAAGGCTCTTTTCCTATGTCAAAAGTTTTAGTTTTCGAGGGTAATAGCTACGTATGTTGAAAAAATGAAGATATTAGACTATTTTATGATTGCAAATGGTAAAAAATGTGATTAAAGGCTTTTTTCCTACTTCAAAAGTTTTAGTTTTCGAGGGTAATAGCTACGTAGGTTGAAAAAAATGAAGATATTAGACAATTTTATGATTGAAAGGCTCTTTTCCTATTTCAAAAGTTTTAGTTTTCGAGGGTAATAGCTACGTATGTTGAAAAAATGAAGATATTAGACTATTTTATGATTGCACATGGTAAAGAATGTGATTAAAGGCTATTTTCCTATTTCAAAAGTTTTAGTTTTCGAGGGTAATAGCTACGTATGTTGAAAAAAATGAAGATATTAGACTATTTTATGATTGCAAATGGTAAAGAATGTGATTAAAGGCTCTTTTCCTATTTCAAAAGTTTTAGTTTTCGAGGGTAAAAGCTACGTATGTTAAAAAAATGAAGATATTAGACTATTTTATGATTGCAAATGGTAAAGAATGTGATTAAAGGCTCTTTTCCTATTTCTAAAGTTTTAGTTTTCGAGGGTAATAGCTACGTATGTTGAAAAAAATGAAGATATTAGACTATTTTATGATTGCAAATGGTAAAGAATGTGATTAAAGGCTCTTTTCCTATTTCAAAAGTTTTAGTTTTCGAGGGTAATAGCTATGTCTGTAGAAAAAATGAAGATAGTAGACAATTTTATGATTGCACATGGTAAAGAATGTGATTAAAGGCTCTTTTCCTATTTCAAAAGTTTTAGTTTTCGAGGGTACTAGCTACGTATGTTGAAAAAATGAGGATATTAAAACTATTTTATGATTGCAAATGGTAAAGAATGTGATTAAAGGCTCTTTTCCTATGTCAAAAGTTTTAGTTTTCGAGGGTAATAGCTACGTATGTTGAAAAAATGAAGATATTAGACTATTTTATGATTGCAAATGGTAAAGAATTTGATTAAAGGCTTTTTTCCTATTTCAAAAGTTTTAGTTTTCGAGGGTAATAGCTTTGTCTGTGGAAAAAATGAAGATATTTGACAATTTTATGATTGCAAATGGTAAAGAATGTGATTAAAGGCTCTTTTCCTATGTCAAAAGTTTTAGTTTTTGAGGGTAAGAGCTTTGTCTGTCGAAAAATGAAGATTTTAGACTAATTTATGATTGCAAATAGTAAAGAATGTGATTAAAGGCTCTTTTCCTATTTCTAAAGTTTTAGTTTTCGAGGGTAATAGCTACGTATGTTGAAAAAAATGAAGATATTAGACTATTTTATGATTGCAAATGGTAAAGAATGTGATTAAAGGCTCTTTTCCTATGTCAAAAGTTTTAGTTTTTGAGGTTAATAGCTACGTATGTTGAAAAATGAAGATATTA
Organism: Artemia franciscana; assembly: GCF_032884065.1. Lineage (NCBI taxonomy): Eukaryota > Metazoa > Arthropoda > Branchiopoda > Anostraca > Artemiidae > Artemia > Artemia franciscana. The sequence goes on from NW_027066284.1 coordinate 9,582, forward strand.
GACTATTTTATGATTGCAAATGGTAAAGAATATGATTAAAGGCTCTTTTCCTATTTCAAAAGTTTTAGTTTTCGAGGGTAATAGCTTTGTCTGTGGAAAAAATGAAGATATTTGACAATTTTATGATTGCAAATGGTAAAGAATGTAATTAAAGGCTCTTTTCCTATGTCAAAAGTTTTAGTTTTCGAGGGTAATAGCTACGTATGTTGAAAAAATGAAGATATTAGACTATTTTATGATTGCACATGGTAAAGAATGTGATTAAAGGCTCTTTTCCTATTTCAAAAGTTTTAGTTTTCGAGGGTAAGAGCTTTGTCTGTCGAAAAAATGAAGATATTAGACTATTTTATGATTGCAAATGGTAAAGAATGTGATTAAAGGCTCTTTTCCTATGTCAAAAGTTTTAGTTTTCGAGGGTAATAGCTACGTATGTTAAAAAAATGAAGATATTAGACAATTTTATGATTGCAAATGGTAAAGAATGTGATTAAAGGCTCTTTTCCTATTTCAAAAGTTTTAGTTTTCGAGGGTAATAGCTACGTATGTTGAAAAAATGAAGATATTAGACTATTTTATGATTGCACATGGTAAAGAATGTGATTAAAGGCTCTTTTCCTATTTCAAAAGTTTTAGTTTTCGAGGGTAATAGCTACGTATCTTGAAAAAATGAAGATATTAGACTATTTTATAATTGCAAATGGTAAAGAATGTGATTAAAGGCTCTTTTCCTATTTCAAAAGTTTTAGTTTTCGAGGGTAATAGCTACGTATGTTGAAAAAATGAAGATATTAGACTATTTTATGATTGCAAATGGTAAAGAATGTGATTAAAAGCTCTTTTCCTATGTCTAAAGTTTTAGTTTTCGAGGGTAATAGCTACGTATGTTGAAAAAAAATGAAGATATTAGACTATTTTATGATTGCAAATGGTAAAGAATGTGATTAAAGACTCTTTTCCTATGTCAAAAGTTTTAGTTTTCGAGGGTAATAGCTACGTATGTTGAAAAAATGAAGATATTAGACTATTTTATGATTGCAAATGGTAAAAAATGTGATTAAAGGCTCTTTTCCTATTTCAAAAGTTTTAGTTTTTGAGGGTAATAGCTTTGTCTGTGGAAAAAATGAAGATATTAGACAATTTTATGATTGCACATGGTAAAGAATGTGATTAAAGGCTCTTTTCCTATTTCAAAAGTTTTAGTTTTCGAGGGTAATAGCTATGTCTGTAGAAAAAATGAAGATATTAGACTATTTTATGATTGCAAATGGTAAAGAATGTGATTAAAGGCTCTTTTCCTATTTCAAAAGTTTTAGTTTTCGAGGGTAATAGCTTTGTCTGTGGAAAAAATGAAGATATTAGACAATTTTATGATTGCAAATGGTAAAAAATGTGATTAAAGGCTCTTTTCCTATTTCAAAAGTTTTAGTTTTCGAGGGTAATAGCTACGTAGGTTGAAAAAATGAAGATATTAGACAATTTTATGATTGCACAAGGTAAAGAATGTGATTAAAGGCTCTTTTCCTATTTCAAAAGTTTTAGTTTTTGAGGGTAAGAGCTTTGTCTGTCGAAAAAATGAAGATTTTAGACTATTTTATGATTGCACATGGTAAAGAATGTGATTAAAGGCTCTTTTCCTATGTCAAAAGTTTTAGTTTTCGAGGGTAATAGCTACGTATGTTGAAAAAATGAAGATATTAGACAATTTTATGATTGCAAATGGTAAAGAATGTGATTAAAGGCTCTTTTCCTATGTCAAAAGTTTTAGTTTTCGAGGGTAACAGCTACGTATGTTGAAAAAATGAAGATATTAGACTATTTTATGATTGCACATGGTAAAGAATGTGATTAAAGGCTCTTTTCCTATTTCAAAAGTTTTAGTTTTCGAGGGTAATAGCTACGTATGTTGAAAAAATGAAGATATTAGACTATTTTATGATTGCAAATGGTAAAGAATGTGATTAAGGGCTCTTTTCCTATTTCAAAAGTTTTAGTTTTCGAGGGTAATAGCTACGTATGTTGAAAAAATGAAGATATTAGACTATTTTATGATTGCAAATGGTAAAGAATGTGATTAAAGGCTCTTTTCCTATTTCAAAAGTTTTAGTTTTCGAGGGTAATAGCTACATATGTTGAAAAAAATGAAGATATTAGACTATTTTATGATTGCAAATGGTAAAGAATGTGATTAAGGGCTCTTTTCCTATTTCAAAAGTTTTAGTTTTCGAGGGTAATAGCTATGTCTGTAGAAAAATGAAGATATTAGACAATTTTATGATTGCACATGGTAAAGAATGTGATTAAAGGCTCTTGTCCTATTTCAAAAGTTTTAGTTTTCGAGGGTAATAGCTACGTATGTTGAAAAAATGAAGATATTAGACTATTTTATGATTGCAAATGGTAAAAAATGTGATTCAAGGCTTTTTTCCTATTTCAAAAGTTTTAGTTTTCGAGGGTAATAGCTACGTAGGTTGAAAAAAATGAAGATATTAGACAATTTTATGATTGAAAGGCTCTTTTCCTATTTCAAAAGTTTTAGTTTTCGAGGGTAATAGCTACGTATGTTGAAAAAAATGAAGATATTAGACTATTTTATGATTGCACATGGTAAAGAATGTGATTAAAGGCTCTTTTCCTATTTCAAAAGTTTTAGTTTTCGAGGGTAATAGCTACGTTTGTTGAAAAAAATGAAGATATTAGACTATTTTATGATTGCAAATGGTAAAGAATGTGATTAAAGGCTCTTTTCCTATTTCAAAAGTTTTAGTTTTCGAGGGTAAAAGCTACGTATGTTGAAAAAATGAAGATATTAGACTATTTTATGATTGCAAATGGTAAAGAATGTGATTAAAGGCTCTTTTCCTATTTCTAAAGTTTTAGTTTTCGAGGGTAATAGCTACGTATGTTGAAAAAAATGAAGATATTAGACTATTTTATGATTGCAAATGGTAAAGAATGTGATTAAAGGCTCTTTTCCTATTTCAAAAGTTTTAGTTTTCGAGGGTAATAGCTATGTCTGTAGAAAAAATGAAGATATTAGACAATTTTATGATTGCACATGGTAAAGAATGTGATTAAAGGCTCTTTTCCTATTTCAAAAGTTTTAGTTTTCGAGGGTACTAGCTACGTATGTTGAAAAAATGAGGATATTAAAACTATTTTATGATTGCAAATGGTAAAGAATGTGATTAAAGGCTCTTTTCCTATGTCAAAAGTTTTAGTTTTCGAGGGTAATAGCTACGTATGTTGAAAAAATGAAGATATTAGACTATTTTATGATTGCAAATGGTAAAGAATTTGATTAAAGGCTTTTTTCCTATTTCAAAAGTTTTAGTTTTCGAGGGTAATAGCTTTGTCTGTGGAAAAAATGAAGATATTTGACAATTTTATGATTGCAAATGGTAAAGAATGTGATTAAAGGCTCTTTTCCTATGTCAAAAGTTTTAGTTTTCGAGGGTAATAGCTACGTATGTTGAAAAAATGAAGATATTAGACTATTTTATGATTGCACATGGTAAAGAATGTGATTAAAGGCTCTTTTCCTATGTCAAAAGTTTTAGTTTTCGAGGGTAATAGCTACGTATGTTGAAAAAATGAAGATATTATACAATTTTATGATTGCAAATGGTAAAGAATGTGATTAAAGGCTCTTTTCCTATGTCAAAAGTTTTAGTTTTCGAGGGTAATAGCTACGTATGTTGAAAAAATGAAGATATTAGACTATTTTATGATTGCACATGGTAAAGAATGTGATTAAAGGCTCTTTTCCTATTTCAAAAGTTTTAGTTTTCGAGGGTAATAGCTACGTATGTTGAAAAAATGAAGATATTAGACTATTTTATGATTGCAAATGGTAAAGAATGTGATTAAAGGCTCTTTTCCTATTTCAAAAGTTTTAGTTTTCGAGGGTAAAAGCTACGTATGTTGAAAAAATGAAGATATTAGACTATTTTATGATTGCAAATGGTAAAGAATGTGATTAAAGGCTCTTTTCCTATTTCTAAAGTTTTAGTTTTCGAGGGTAATAGCTACGTATGTTGAAAAAAATGAAGATATTAGACTATTTTATGATTGCAAATGGTAAAGAATGTGATTAAAGGCTCTTTTCCTATTTCAAAGTTTTAGTTTTCGAGGGTAATAGCTATGTCTGTAGAAAAAATGAAGATATTAGACAATTTTATGATTGCACATGGTAAAGAATGTGATTAAAGGCTCTTTTCCTATTTCAAAAGTTTTAGTTTTCGAGGGTACTAGCTACGTATGTTGAAAAAATGAGGATATTAAAACTATTTTATGATTGCAAATGGTAAAGAATGTGATTAAAGGCTCTTTTCCTATGTCAAAAGTTTTAGTTTTCGAGGGTAATAGCTACGTATGTTGAAAAAATGAAGATATTAGACTATTTTATGATTGCAAATGGTAAAGAATTTGATTAAAGGCTTTTTTCCTATTTCAAAAGTTTTAGTTTTCGAGGGTAATAGCTTTGTCTGTGGAAAAAATGAAGATATTTGACAATTTTATGATTGCAAATGGTAAAGAATGTGATTAAAGGCTCTTTTCCTATGTCAAAAGTTTTAGTTTTCGAGGGTAATAGCTACGTATGTTGAAAAAATGAAGATATTAGACTATTTTATGATTGCACATGGTAAAGAATGTGATTAAAGGCTCTTTTCCTATTTCAAAAGTTTTAGTTTTCGAGGGGTAAGAGCTTTTTCTGTCGAAAAAATGAAGATATTAGACTATTTTATGATTGCAAATGGTAAAGAATGTGATTAAAGGCTCTTTTCCTATGTCAAAAGTTTTAGTTTTCGAGGGTAATAGCTACGTATGTTGAAAAAATGAAGATATTATGCAATTTTATGATTGCAAATGGTAAAGAATGTGAATAAAGGCTCTTTTCCTATGTCAAAAGTTTTAGTTTTCGAGGGTAATAGCTACGTATGTTGAAAAAATGAAGATATTAGACTATTTTATGATTGCACATGGTAAAGAATGTGATTAAAGGCTCTTTTCCTATTTCAAAAGTTTTAGTTTTCGAGGGTAATAGCTACGTATGTTGAAAAAATGAAGATATTAGACTATTTTATGATTGCAAATGGTAAAGAATGTGATTAAAGGGTCTTTTCCTATTTCAAAAGTTTTAGTTTTCGAGGGTAATAGCTACGTATGTTGAAAAAAAATGAAGATATTAGACTATTTTATGATTGCAAATGGTAAAGAATGTGATTAAAGGCTCTTTTCCTATGTCAAAAGTTTTAGTTTTCGAGGGTAATAGCTAAGTATGTTGAAAAAATGAAGATATTAGACTATGTTATGATTGCCAATGGTAAAGAATTTGATTAAAGGCTCTTTTCCTATGTCAAAAGTTTTAGTTTTCGAGGGTAATAGCTACGTATGTTGAAAAAATGAAGATATTAGACTATTTTATGATTGCAAATGGTAAAGAATGTGATTAAAGGCTCTTTTCCTATTTCAAAAGTTTTAGTTTTTGAGGGTAATAGCTTTGTCTGTGGAAAAAATGAAGATATTAGACAATTTTATGATTGCACATGGTAAAGAATGTGATTAAAGGCTCTTTTCCTATTTCAACAGTTTTAGTTTTCGAGGGTAAAAGCTACGTATGTTGAAAAAATAAAGATATTAGACTATTTTATGATTGCAAATTGTAAAGAATGTGATTAAAGGCTCTTTTCCTATGTTTAAAGTTTTAGTTTTCGAGGGTAATAGCTACGTATGTTGAAAAAATGAAGATATTAGACTATTTTATGATTGCAAATGGTAAAGAATGTGATTAAAGGCTCTTTTCCTATTTCAAAAGTTTTAGTTTTCGAGGGTAATAGCTACGTATGTTGAAAAAATGAAGATATTAGACTATTTTATGATTGCAAATGGTAAAGAATGTGATTAAAGGCTCTTTTCCTACGTCAAAAGTTTTAGTTTTCGAGGGTAATAGCTACGTATGTTGAAAAAATGAAGATATTAGACTATTTTATGATTGCACATGGTAAAGAATGTGATTAAAGGCTCTTTTCCTATTTCAAAAGTTTTAGTTTTCGAGGGTAATAGCTACGTATGTTGAAAAAATGAAGATATTAGACTATTTTATGATTGCAAATGGTAAAGAATGTGATTAAAGGCTCTTTTCCTATTTCAAAAGTTTTAGTTTTCGAGGGTAATAGCTACGTATGTTGAAAAAATGAAGATATTAGACTATTTTATGATTGCAAATGGTAAAGAATATGATTAAAGGCTCTTTTCCTATGTCTAAAGTTTTAGTTTTCGAGAGTAAGAGCTTTGTCTGTCGAAAAAATGAAGATATTAGACTATTTTATGATTGCAAATGGTAAAGAATGTGATTAAAGGCTCTTTTCCTATGTCAAAAGTTTTAGTTTTCGAGGGTAATAGCTAGGTATGTTGAAAAAATGAAGATATTAGACTATTTTATGATTGCAAATGGTAAAGAATGTGATTAAAGGCTCTTTTCCTATGTCAAAAGTTTTAGTTTTCGAGGGTAATAGCTACGTATGTTGAAAAAATGAAGATATTAGACTATTTTATGATTGCACATGGTAAAGAATGTGATTAAAGGCTCTTTTCCTATTTCAAAAGTTTTAGTTTTCGAGGGTAATAGCTACGTATGTTGAAAAAATGAAGATATTAGACTATTTTATGATTGCAAATGGTAAAGAATGTGATTAAAGACTCTTTTCCTATTTCAAAAGTTTTAGTTTTCGAGGGTAATAGCTACTTATGTTGAAAAAATGAAGATATTAGACTATTTTATGATTGCAAATGGTAAAGAATGTGATTAAAGGCTCTTTTCCTATGTCAAAAGTTTTAGTTTTCGAGGGTAATAGCTACGTATGTTGAAAAAATGAAGATATTAGACTATTTTATGATTGCAAATGGTAAAAAATGTGATTAAAGGCTCTTTTCCTATTTCAAAAGTTTTAGTTTTCGAGGGTAATAGCTACGTAGGTTGAAAAAATGAAGATATTAGACAATTTTATGATTGCACATGGTAAAGAATGTGATTAAAGGCTCTTTTCCTATTTCAAAAGTTTTAGTTTTCGAGGGTAATAGCTATGTCTGTAGAAAAAATGAAGATATTAGACTATTTTATGATTGCAAATGGTAAAGAATGTGATTAAAGGCTCTTTTTCTATTTCAAAAGTTTTAGTTTTCGAGGGTAATAGCTTTGTCTGTGGAAAAAATGAAGATATTAGACAATTTTATGATTGCAAATGGTAAAGAATGTGATTAAAGGCTCTTTTCCTATGTCAAAAGTTTTAGTTTTCGAGGGTAATAGCTACGTATGTTGAAAAAATTAAGATATTAGACTATTTTATGATTGCACATGGTAAAGAATGTGATTAAAGGATCTTTTCCTATTTCAAAAGTTTTAGTTTTCGAGGGTAAGAGCTTTGTCTGTCGAAAAAATGAAGATTTTAGACTATTTTATGATTGCACATGGTAAAGAATGTGATTAAAGGCTCTTTTCCTATGTCAAAAGTTTTAGTTTTCGAGGGTAATAGCTACGTATGTTGAAAAAATGAAGATATTAGACAATTTTATGATTGCAAATGGTAAAGAATATGATTAAAGGCTCTTTTCCTATGTCAAAAGTTTTAGTTTTCGAGGTTAACAGCCACGTATGTTGAAAAAATGAAGATATTAGACTATTTTATGATTGCACATGGTAAAGAATGTGATTAAAGGCTCTTTTCCTATTTCAAAAGTTTTAGTTTTCGAGGGTAATAGCTACGTATGTTGAAAAAATGAAGATATTAGACTATTTTATGATTGCAAATGGTAAAGAATGTGATTAAAGGCTCTTTTCCTATTTCAAAAGTTTTAGTTTTCGAGGGTAATAGCTACGTATGTTGAAAAAATGAAGATATTAGACTATTTTATGATTGCAAATGGTAAAGAATGTGATTAAAGGCTCTTTTCCTATTTCAAAAGTTTTAGTTTTCAAGGGTAATAGCTACATATGTTGAAAAAAATGAAGATATTAGACTATTTTATGATTGCAAATGGTAAAGAATGTGATTAAGGGCTCTTTTCCTATTTCAAAAGTTTTAGTTTTCGAGGGTAATAGCTATGTCTGTAGAAAAAATGAAGATATTAGACAATTTTATGATTGCACATGGTAAAGAATGTGATTAAAGGCTCTTTTCCTATTTCAAAAGTTTTAGTTTTCGAGGGTAATAGCTACGTATGTTGAAAAAATGAAGATATTAGACAATTTTATGATTGCAAATGGTAAAGAATGTGATTAAAGGCTCTTTTCCTATGTCAAAAGTTTTAGTTTTCGAGGGTAATAGCTACGTATGTTGAAAAAATGAAGATATTAGACTATTTTATGATTGCAAATGGTAAAAAATGTGATTATAGGCTCTTTTCCTATTTCAAAAGTTTTAGTTTTCGAGGGTAATAGCTACGTAGGTTAAAAAAATGAAGATATTAGACAATTTTATGATTGCTCATGGTAAAGAATGTGATTAAAGGCTCTTTTCCTATTTCAAAAGTTTTAATTTTCGAGGGTAATAGCTACGTATGTTGAAAAAATGAAGATATTAGACTATTTTATGATTGCAAATGGTAAAGAATGTGATTAAAGGCTCTTTTCCTATTTCAAAAGTTTTAGTTTTCGAGGGTAATAGCTACGTATGTTGAAAAAAAATGAAGATATTAGACTATTTTATGATTGCAAATGGTAAAGAATGTGATTAAAGGCTCTTTTCCTATGTCAAAAGTTTTAGTTTTCGAGGGTAATAGCTAAGTATGTTGAAAAAATGAAGATATTAGACTATGTTATGATTGCCAATGGTAAAGAATTTGATTAAAGGCTCTTTTCCTATGTCAAAAGTTTTAGTTTTCGAGGGTAATAGCTACGTATGTTGAAAAAATGAAGATATTAGACTATTTTATGATTGCAAATGGTAAAGAATGTGATTAAAGGCTCTTTTCCTATTTCAAAAGTTTTAGTTTTTGAGGGTAATAGCTTTGTCTGTGGAAAAAATGAAGATATTAGACAATTTTATGATTGCACATGGTAAAGAATGTGATTAAAGGCTCTTTTCCTATTTCAACAGTTTTAGTTTTCGAGGGTAAAAGCTACGTATGTTGAAAAAATAAAGATATTAGACTATTTTATGATTGCAAATTGTAAAGAATGTGATTAAAGGCTCTTTTCCTATGTTTAAAGTTTTAGTTTTCGAGGGTAATAGCTACGTATGTTGAAAAAATGAAGATATTAGACTATTTTATGATTGCAAATGGTAAAGAATGTGATTAAAGGCTCTTTTCCTATTTCAAAAGTTTTAGTTTTCGAGGGTAATAGCTACGTATGTTGAAAAAATGAAGATATTAGACTATTTTATGATTGCAAATGGTAAAGAATGTGATTAAAGGCTCTTTTCCTACGTCAAAAGTTTTAGTTTTCGAGGGTAATAGCTACGTATGTTGAAAAA
>NW_027066285.1:0-19059 GCF_032884065.1 Artemia franciscana
CCATTTGCAATCATAAAATAGTCTTATATCTTATTTTTTCAACACGTAGCTATTACCCTCGAAAACTAAAACTTTTGAAATAGGAAAAGAGCCTTTAATCACATTCTTTACCATTTGCAATCATAAAATTGTCTAATATCTTCATTTTTTCAACATACGTAGCTATTACCCTCGAAAACTAAAACTTTTGAAATAGGAAAAGAGCCTTTAATCACATTCTTTACCATGCAATCATAAAATTGTCTAATATCTTCATTTTTTCACATACAAAGCTATTACCCTCGAAAACTAAAACTTTTGAAATAGGAAAAGAGCCTTTAATCACATTCTTTACCATGTGCAATCATAAAATAGTCTAATATCTTCATTTTTTCAACATACGTAGCTATTACCCTCGAAAACTAAAACTTTTGAAATAGGAAAAGAGCCTTTAATCACATTCTTTACCATTTGCAATCATAAAATTGTCTAATATCTTCATTTTTTCAACATACGTAGCTATTACCCTCGAAAACTAAAACTTTTGAAATAGAAAAGAGCCTTTAATCACATTCTTTACCATTTGCAATCATAAAATAGTCTAATATCTTCATTTTTTCAAAATACGCAGCTATTACCCTCGAAAACTAAAACTTTTGACATAGGAAAAGAGCCTTTAATCACATTCTTTACCATTTGCAATCATAAAATAGTCTAATATCTTCATTTTTTCAACATACTAGCTATTACCCTCGAAAACTAAAACTTTTGAAATAGGAAAAGAGCCTTTAATCACATTCTTTACCATTTGCAATCATAAAATAGTCTAATATCTTCATTTTTTCAACATACGTGCTATTACCCTCGAAAACTAAAACTTTTGAAATAGGAAAAGAGCCTTTAATCACATTCTTTACCATTTGCAATCATAAAATAGTCTAATATCTTCATTTTTTCAACATACGTAGCTATTACCCTCGAAAACTAAAACTTTTGAAATAGGAAAAGAGCCTTTAATCACATTCTTTACCATTTGCAATCATAAAATAGTCTAATATCTTCATTTTTTCAACATACGTAGCTATTACCCTCGAAAACTAAAACTTTTGACATAGGAAAAGAGCCTTTAATCACATTCTTTACCATGTGCAATCATAAAATAGTCTAATATCTTCATTTTTTCCACAGACAGCTATTACCCTCGAAAACTAAAACTTTTGAAATAGGAAAAGAGCCTTTAATCACATTCTTTACCATGTGCAATCATAAAATAGTCTAATATCTTCATTTTTTCAACATACGTAGCTATTACCCTCGAAAACTAAAACTTTTGAAATAGGAAAAGAGCCTTTAATACATTCTTTACCATTTGCAATCATAAAATAGTCTAATATCTTCATTTTTCAACATACGTAGCTATTACCCTCGAAAACTAAAACTTTTGAAATAGGAAAAGAGCCTTTAATCACATTCTTTACCATGTGCAATCATAAAATAGTCTAATATCTTCATTTTTTCAACATGCGTAGCTATTACCCTCGAAAACTAAAACTTTTGACATAGGAAAAGAGCCTTTAATCACATTCTTTACCATTTGCAATCATAAAATAGTCTAATATCTTCATTTTTTCAACATACGTAGCTATTACCCTCGAAAACTAAAACTTTTGAAATAGGAAAAGAGCCTTTAATCACATTCTTTACCATTTGCAATCATAAAATTGTCTAATATCTTCATTTTTTCAAGAGACGTAGCTATTACCCTCGAAAACTAAAACTTTTGAAATAGGAAAAGAGCCTTTAATCACATTCTTTACCATTTGCAATCATAAAATAGTCTAATATCTTCATTTTTTCAACATATGTAGCTATTACCCTCGAAAACTAAAACTTTTGAAATAGGAAAAGAGCCTTTAATCACATTCTTTACCATGTGCAATCATAAAATAGTCTAATATCTTCATTTTTTCAACATACGTAGCTATTACCCTCGAAAACTAAAACTTTTGAAATAGGAAAAGAGCCTTTAATCACATTCTTTACCATTTGCAATCATAAAATAGTCTAATATCTTCATTTTTTCAACATACGTAGCTATTACCCTCGAAAACTAAAACTTTTGAAATAGGAAAAGAGCCTTTAATCACATTCTTTACCATTTGCAATCATAAAATTGTCTAATATCTTCATTTTTTCAACATACGTAGCTATTACCCTCGAAAACTAAAACTTTTGAAATAGGAAAAGAGCCTTTAATCACATTCTTTACCATTTGCAATCATAAAATAGTCTAATATCTTCATTTTTTCAACATACGTAGCTATTACCCTCGAAAACTAAAACTTTTGACATAGGAAAAGAGCCTTTAATCACATTCTTTACCATGTGCAATCATAAAATTGTCTAATATCTTCATTTTTTCAACATACGTAGCTATTACCCTCGAAAACTAAATTTTGAAATAGGAAAAGAGCCTTTAATCATATTCTTTACCATGTGCAATCATAAAATAGTCTAATATCTTCATTTTTTCAACATATAGCTATTACCCTCGAGAACTAAAACTTTTGAAATAGGAAAAGAGCCTTTAATCACATTCTTTACCATTTGCAATCATAAAATAGTCAAATATCTTCATTTTTTCAACATACGTAGCTATTACCCTCGAAAACTAAAACTTTTGTCATAGGAAAAGAGCCTTTAATCACATTCTTTACCATGCAATCATAAAATAGTCTAATATCTTCATTTTTTCAACATACGTAGCTATTACCCTCGAAAACTAAAACTTTTGAAATAGGAAAAGAGCCTTTAATCACATTCTTTACCATTTGCAATCATAAAATAGTCTAATATCTTCATTTTTTCCAAAGATAGCTATTACCCTCGAAAACTAAAACTTTTGAAATAGGAAAAGAGCCTTTAATCACATTCTTTACCATGTGCAATCATAAAATAGTCTAATATCTTCATTTTTTCAACAACAAAGCTATTACCCTCGAAAACTAAAACTTTTGAAATAGGAAAAGAGCCTTTAATCACATTCTTTACCATTTGCAATCATAAAATAGTCTAATATCTTCATTTTTTCAACATACGTAGCTATTACCCTCGAAAACTAAAACTTTTGAAATAGGAAAAGAGCCTTTAATCACATTCTTTACCATTTGCAATCATAAAATAGTCTAATATCTTCATTTTTTTCAACATACGTAGCTATTACCCTCAAAAACTAAAACTTTTGAAATAGGAAAAGAGCCTTTAATCACATTCTTTACCATGTGCAATCATAAAATAGTCTAATATCTTCATTTTTTCAACATACGTAGCTATTACCCTCGAAAACTAAAACTTTTGAAATAGGAAAAGAGCCTTTAATCACATTCTTTACCATTTGCAATCATAAAATAGTCTAATATCTTCATTTTTTCAACATACGTAGCTATTACCCTCGAAAACTAAAACTTTTGAAATAGGAAAAGAGCCTTTAATCACATTCTTTACCATGTGCAATCATAAAATCGTCTAATATCTTCATTTTTTCACAGACATACCCTCGAAAACTAGTAGCTATTACCCTCGAAAACTAAAACTTTTGAAATAGGAAAAGAGCCTTTAATCACATTCTTTACCATTTGCAATCATAAAATTGTCTAATATCTTCATTTTTTCAACATACGTAGCTATTACCCTCGAAAACTAAAACTTTTGAAATAGGAAAAGAGCCTTTAATCACATTCTTTACCATTTGCAATCATAAAATAGTCTAATATCTTCATTTTTTCAACATACGTAGCTATTACCCTCGAAAACTAAAACTTTTGAAATAGGAAAAGAGCCTTTAATCACATTCTTTACCATGTGCAATCATAAAATTGTCTAATATCTTCATTTTTTCCAAGACAAAGCTACTACCCTCGAAAACTAAAACTTTTGAAATAGGAAAAGAGCCTTTAATCACATTCTTTACCATGTGCAATCATAAAATAGTCTAATATCTTCATTTTTTCAACATACGTAGCTATTACCCTCGAAAACTAAAACTTTTGAAATAGGAAAAGAGCCTTTAATCACATTCTTTACCATTTGCAATCATAAAATTGTCTAATATCTTCATTTTTTCAACATACGTAGCTATTACCCTCGAAACTAAAACTTTTGAAATAGGAAAAGAGCCTTTAATCACATTCTTTACCATTTGCAATCATAAAATAGTCTAATATCTTCATTTTTTCAACATACGTAGCTATTACCCTCGAAAACTAAAACTTTTGAAATAGGAAAAGAGCCTTTAATCACATTCTTTACCATGTGCAATCATAAAATAGTCTAATATCTTCATTTTTTCAACATACGTAGCTATTACCCTCGAAAACTAAAACTTTTGAAATAGGAAAAGAGCCTTTAATCACATTCTTTACCATTTGCAATCATAAAATAGTCTAATATCTTCATTTTTTCAACATACGTAGCTATTACCCTCGAAAACTAAAACTTTTGAAATAGGAAAAGAGCCTTTAATCACATTCTTTACCATTTGCAATCATAAAATAGTCTAATATCTTCATTTTTTCAACATACGTAGCTATTACCCTCGAAAACTAAAACTTTTGAAATAGGAAAAGAGCCTTTAATCACATTCTTTACCATTTGCAATCATAAAATAGTCTAATATCTTCATTTTTTCAACATACGTAGCTATTACCCTCGAAAACTAAAACTTTTGAAATAGGAAAAGAGCCTTTAATCACATTCTTTACCATTTGCAATCATAAAATTGTCTAATATCTTCATTTTTTCAACATACGTAGCTATTACCCTCGAAAACTAAAACTTTTGAAATAGGAAAAGAGCCTTTAATCACATTCTTTACCATTTGCAATCATAAAATAGTCTAATATCTTCATTTTTTCAACATACGTAGCTATTACCCTCGAAAACTAAAACTTTTGAAATAGGAAAAGAGCCTTTAATCACATTCTTTACCATGTGCAATCATAAAATAGTCTAATATCTTCATTTTTTCACAGACAAAGCTATTACCCTCGAAAACTAAAACTTTTGAAATAGGAAAAGAGCCTTTAATCACATTCTTTACCATGTGCAATCATAAAATAGTCTAATATCTTCATTTTTTCAACATACGTAGCTATTACCCTCGAAAACTAAAACTTTTGAAATAGGAAAAGAGCCTTTAATCACATTCTTTACCATTTGCAATCATAAAATAGTCTAATATCTTCATTTTTTCAACATACGTAGCTATTACCCTCGAAAACTAAAACTTTTGAAATAGGAAAAGAGCCTTTAATCACATTCTTTACCATGCAATCATAAAATAGTCTAATATCTTCATTTTTTCAACATACGTAGCTATTACCCTCGAAAACTAAAACTTTTGAAATAGGAAAAGAGCCTTTAATCACATTCTTTACCATTTGCAATCATAAAATAGTCTAATATCTTCATTTTTTCAACATACGTAGCTATTACCCTCGAAAACTAAAACTTTTGAAATAGGAAAAGAGCCTTTAATCACATTCTTTACCATTTGCAATCATAAAATTGTCTAATATCTTCATTTTTTCCATAGACAAAGCTATTACCCTCGAAAACTAAAACTTTTGAAATAGGAAAAGAGCCTTTAATCACATTCTTTACCATTTGCAATCATAAAATAGTCTAATATCTTCATTTTTTCAACATACGTAGCTATTACCCTCGAAAACTAAAACTTTTGAAATAGGAAAAGAGCCTTTAATCACATTCTTTACCATGTGCAATCATAAAATAGTCTAATATCTTCATTTTTTCAACATACGTAGCTATTACCCTCGAAAAATAAAACTTTTGAAATAGGAAAAGAGCCTTTAATCACATTCTTTACCATTGCAATCATAAAATAGTCTAATATCTTCATTTTTTCAACATACGTAGCTATTACCCTCGAAAACTAAAACTTTTGAATAGGAAAAGAGCCTTTAATCACATTCTTTACCATTTGCAATCATAAAATAGTCTAATATCTTCATTTTTTCAACATACGTAGCTATTACCCTCGAAAACTAAAACTTTTGAAATAGGAAAAGAGCCTTTAATCACATTCTTTACCATGTGCAATCATAAAATAGTCTAATATCTTCATTTTTTCAACATACGTAGCTATTACCCTCGAAAACTAAAACTTTTGAAATAGGAAAAGAGCCTTTAATCACATTCTTTACCATTTGCAATCATAAAATAGTCTAATATCTTCATTTTTTCAACATACGTAGCTATTACCCTCGAAAACTAAAACTTTTGAAATAGGAAAAGAGCCTTTAATCACATTCTTTACCATGTGCAATCATAAAATAGTCTAATATCTTCATTTTTTCAACATACAGCTATTACCCTCGAAAACTAAAACTTTTGAAATAGGAAAAGAGCCTTTAATCACATTCTTTACCATTTGCAATCATAAAATAGTCTAATATCTTCATTTTTTCAACATACGTAGCTATTACCCTCGAAAACTAAAACTTTTGAAATAGGAAAAGAGCCTTTAATCACATTCTTTACCATTTGCAATCATAAAATTGTCTAATATCTTCATTTTTTCAACATACGTAGCTATTACCCTCGAAAACTAAAACTTTTGAAATAGGAAAAAGCCTTTAATCACATTCTTTACCATTTGCAATCATAAAATAGTCTAATATCTTCATTTTTTCAACAGACGTAGCTATTACCCTCGAAAACTAAAACTTTTAAATAGGAAAAGAGCCTTTAATCACATTCTTTACCATGTGCAATCATAAAATAGTCTAATATCTTCATTTTTTCAACATACGTAGCTATTACCCTCGAAAACTAAAACTTTTGAAATAGGAAAAGAGCCTTTAATCACATTCTTTACCATTTGCAATCATAAAATAGTCTAATATCTTCATTTTTTCAACATACGTAGCTATTACCCTCGAAAACTAAAACTTTTGAAATAGGAAAAGAGCCTTTAATCACATTCTTTACCATTTGCAATCATAAAATTGTCTAATATCTTCATTTTTTCAACATACGTAGCTATTACCCTCGAAAACTAAAACTTTTGAAATAGGAAAAGAGCCTTTAATCACATTCTTTACCATTTGCAATCATAAAATAGTCTAATATCTTCATTTTTTCAACATACGTAGCTATTACCCTCGAAAACTAAAACTTTTGAAATAGGAAAAGAGCCTTTAATCACATTCTTTACCATTTGCAATCATAAAATAGTCTAATATCTTCATTTTTTCAACATACGTAGCTATTACCCTCGAAAACTAAAACTTTTGAAATAGGAAAAGAGCCTTTAATCACATTCTTTACCATTTGCAATCATAAAATTGTCTAATATCTTCATTTTTTCAACATACGTAGCTATTACCCTCGAAAACTAAAACTTTTGAAATAGGAAAAGAGCCTTTAATCACATTCTTTACCATTTGCAATCATAAAATAGTCTAATATCTTCATTTTTTCAACATACGTAGCTATTACCCTCGAAAACTAAAACTTTTGAAATAGGAAAAGAGCCTTTAATCACATTCTTTACCATTTGCAATCATAAAATAGTCTAATATCTTCATTTTTTCAACATACGTAGCTATTACCCTCGAAAACTAAAACTTTTGAAATAGGAAAAGAGCCTTTAATCACATTCTTTACCATTTGCAATCATAAAATAGTCTAATATCTTCATTTTTTCCACAGACAGCTATTACCCTCGAAAACTAAAACTTTTGAAATAGGAAAAGAGCCTTTAATCACATTCTTTACCATTTGCAATCATAAAATAGTCTAATATCTTCATTTTTTCAACATACGTAGCTATTACCCTCGAAAACTAAAACTTTTGAAATAGGAAAAGAGCCTTTAATCACATTCTTTACCATTTGCAATCATAAAATAGTCTAATATCTTCATTTTTTCATTACGTAGCTATTACCCTCGAAAACTAAAACTTTTGAAATAGGAAAAGAACCTTTAATCACATTCTTTACCATGTGCAATCATAAAATAGTCTAATATCTTCATTTTTTCAACATGTAGCTATTACCTCGAAAACTAAAACTTTTGACATAGGAAAAGAGCCTTTAATCACATTCTTTACCATTTGCAATCATAAAATAGTCTAATATCTTCATTTTTTCAACATACGTAGCTATTACCCTCGAAAACTAAAACTTTTGAAATAGGAAAAGAGCCTTTAATCACATTCTTTACCATTTGCAATCATAAAATAGTCTAATATCTTCATTTTTTCAACAGACGTAGCTATTACCCGAAAACTAAAACTTTTGAAATAGGAAAAGAGCCTTTAATCACATTCTTTACCATTTGCAATCATAAAATAGTCTAATATCTTCATTTTTTCAACATACGTAGCTATTACCCTCGAAAACTAAAACTTTTGAAATAGGAAAAGAGCCTTTAATCACATTCTTTACCATGTGCAATCATAAAATATTCTAATATCTTCATTTTTTCAACATACGTAGCTATTACCCTCGAAAACTAAAACTTTTGAAATAGGAAAAGAGCCTTTAATCACATTCTTTACCATTTGCAATCATAAAATAGTCTAATATCTTCATTTTTTCAACATACGTAGCTATTACCCTCGAAAACTAAAACTTTTGAAATAGGAAAAGAGCCTTTAATCACATTCTTTACCATTTGCAATCATAAAATTGTCTAATATCTTCATTTTTTCAACATACGTAGCTATTACCCTCGAAAACTAAAACTTTTGAAATAGGAAAAGAGCCTTTAATCACATTCTTTACCATTTGCAATCATAAAATAGTCTAATATCTTCATTTTTTCAACATACGTAGCTATTACCCTCGAAAACTAAAACTTTTGACATAGGAAAAGAGCCTTTAATCACATTCTTTACCATTTGCAATCATAAAATAGTCTAATATCTTCATTTTTTCAACATACGTAGCTATTACCCTCGAAAACTAAACTTTTGAAATAGGAAAAGAGCCTTTAATCACATTCTTTACCATTTGCAATCATAAAATAGTCTAATATCTTCATTTTTTCAACATATAGCTATTACCCTCGAAAACTAAAACTTTTGAAATAGGAAAAGAGCCTTTAATCACATTCTTTACCATTTGCAATCATAAAATAGTCTAATATCTTCATTTTTTCAACATACGTAGCTATTACCCTCGAAAACTAAAACTTTTGTCATAGGAAAAAGCCTTTAATCACATTCTTTACCTAGTGCAATCATAAAATTGTCTAATATCTTCATTTTTTCAACATACGTAGCTATTACCCTCGAAAACTAAAACTTTTGAAATAGGAAAAGAGCCTTTAATCACATTCTTTACCATGTGCAATCATAAAATAGTCTAATATCTTCATTTTTTCCAAAGTAGCTATTACCCTCGAAAACTAAAACTTTTGAAATAGGAAAAGAGCCTTTAATCACATTCTTTACCATGTGCAATCATAAAATAGTCTAATATCTTCATTTTTTCAACATACGTAGCTATTACCCTCGAAAACTAAAACTTTTGAAATAGGAAAAGAGCCTTTAATCACATTCTTTACCATTTGCAATCATAAAATAGTCTAATATCTTCATTTTTTCAACTTACGTAGCTATTACCCTCGAAAACTAAAACTTTTGAAATAGGAAAGAGCCTTTAATCACATTCTTTACCATTTGCAATCATAAAATAGTCTAATATCTTCATTTTTTCAACATACGTAGCTATTACCCTCGAAAACTAAAACTTTTGAAATAGGAAAAGAGCCTTTAATCACATTCTTTACCATGGGCAATCATAAAATAGTCTAATATCTTCATTTTTTCACAGACAAAGCTATTACCCTCGAAAACTAAAACTTTTAAATAGGAAAAGAGCCTTTAATCACATTCTTTACCATGTGCAATCATAAAATAGTCTAATATCTTCATTTTTTCAACATACGTAGCTATTACCCTCGAAAACTAAAACTTTTGAAATAGAAAAGAGCCTTTAATCACATTCTTTACCATTTGCAATCATAAAATAGTCTAATATCTTCATTTTTTCAACATACGTAGCTATTACCCTCGAAAACTAAAACTTTTGAAATAGGAAAAGAGCCTTTAATCACATTCTTTACCATTTGCAATCATAAAATTGTCTAATATCTTCATTTTTTCAACATACATAGCTATTACCCTCGAAAACTAAAACTTTTGAAATAGGAAAAGAGCCTTTAATCACATTCTTTACCATGTGCAATCATAAAATAGTCTAATATCTTCATTTTTTCAACATACGTAGCTATTACCCTCGAAAACTAAAACTTTTGAAATAGGAAAAGAGCCTTTAATCACATTCTTTACCATTTGCAATCATAAAATAGTCTAATATCTTCATTTTTTCAACATACGTAGCTATTACCCTCGAAAACTAAAACTTTTGAAATAGGAAAAGAGCCTTTAATCACATTCCTTACCATTTGCAATCATAAAATTGTCTAATATCTTCATTTTTTCAACATACGTGGCTATTACCCTCGAAAACTAAAACTTTTGAAATAGGAAAAGAGCCTTTAATCACATTCTTTACCATTTGCAATCATAAAATAGTCTAATATCTTCATTTTTTCAACATACGTAGCTATTACCCTCGAAAACTAAAACTTTTGAAATAGGAAAAGAGCCTTTAATCACATTCTTTACCATTTGCAATCATAAAATAGTCTAATATCTTCATTTTTTCAACATACGTAGCTATTACCCTCGAAAACTAAAACTTTTGACATAGGAAAAGAGCCTTTAATCACATTCTTTACCATGTGCAATCATAAAATTGTCTAATATCTTCATTTTTTCACAGACAAAGCTATTACCCTCGAAAACTAAAACTTTTGAAATAGGAAAAGAGCCTTTAATCACATTCTTTACCATGTGCAATCATAAAATAGTCTAATATCTTCATTTTTTCAACATACGTAGCTATTACCCTCGAAAACTAAAACTTTTGAAATAGGAAAAGAGCCTTTAATCACATTCTTTACCATTTTCAATCATAAAATAGTCTAATATCTTCATTTTTCATATGCGTAGCTATTACCCTCGAAAACTAAAACTTTTGAAATAGGAAAAGAGCCTTTAATCACATTCTTTACCATGTGCAATCAT
Organism: Artemia franciscana; assembly: GCF_032884065.1. Classification (NCBI taxonomy): domain Eukaryota; kingdom Metazoa; phylum Arthropoda; class Branchiopoda; order Anostraca; family Artemiidae; genus Artemia; species Artemia franciscana. The sequence goes on from NW_027066285.1 coordinate 11,162, forward strand.
GAAATAGTCTAATATCTTCATTTTTTCAACATACGTAGCTATTACCCTCGAAAACTAAAACTTTTGACATAGGAAAAGAGCCTTTAATCACATTCTTTACCATTTGCAATCATAAAATAGTCTAATATCTTCATTTTTTCAACATACGTAGCTATTACCCTCGAAAACTAAAACTTTTGAAATAGGAAAAGAGCCTTTAATCACATTCTTTACCATTTGCAATCATAAAATAGTCTAATATCTTCATTTTTTCAACATACGTAGCTATTACCCTCGAAAACTAAAACTTTTGAAATAGGAAAAGAGCCTTTAATCACATTCTTTACCATTTGCAATCATAAAATAGTCTAATATCTTCATTTTTTCAACATACGTAGCTATTACCCTCGAAAACTAAAACTTTTGAAATAGGAAAAGTGCCTTTAATCACATTCTTTACCATTTGCTATCATAAAATAGTCTAATATCTTCATTTTTTCAACATACGTAGCTATTACCCTCGGAAACTAAAACTTTTGAAATAGGAAAAGAGCCTTTAATCACATCTTTACCATGTGCAATCATAAAATTGTCTAATATCTTCATTTTTTCACATACAAAGCTATTACCCTCGAAAACTAAACTTTTGAAATAGGAAAAGAGCCTTTAATCACATTCTTTACCATTGCAATCATAAAATAGTCTAATATCTTCATTTTTTCAACATACGTAGCTATTACCCTCGAAAACTAAAACTTTTGAAATAGGAAAAGAGCCTTTAATCACATTCTTTACCATTTGCAATCATAAAATAGTCTAATATCTTCATTTTTTCAACATACGTAGCTATTACCCTCGAAAACTAAAACTTTTGAAATAGGAAAAGAGCCTTTAATCACATTCTTTACCAGTGCAATCATAAAATAGTCTAATATCTTCATTTTTTCAACATACGTAGCTATTACCCTCGAAAACTAAAACTTTTGAAATAGGAAAAGAGCCTTTAATCACATTCTTTACCATTTGCAATCATAAAATAGTCTAATATCTTCATTTTTTCAACATACGTAGCTATTACCCTCGAAAACTAAAACTTTTGAAATAGGAAAAGAGCCTTTAATCACATTCTTTACCATTGCAATCATAAAATAGTCTAATATCTTCATTTTTTCAACATACGTAGCTATTACCCTCGAAAACTAAAACTTTTGAAATAGGAAAAGAGCCTTTAATCACATTCTTTACCATTTGCAATCATAAAATAGTCTAATATCTTCATTTTTTCAACATACGTAGCTATTACCCTCGAAAACTAAAACTTTTGAAATAGGAAAAGAGCCTTTAATCACATTCTTTACCATTTGCAATCATAAAATAGTCTAATATCTTCATTTTTTCAACATACGTAGCTATTACCCTCGAAAACTAAAACTTTTGAAATAGGAAAAGAGCCTTTAATCACATTCTTTACCATGTGCAATCATAAAATAGTCTAATATCTTCATTTTTTCAACATACGTAGCTATTACCCTCGAAAACTAAAACTTTTGAAATAGGAAAAGAGCCTTTAATCACATTCTTTACCATTTGCAATCATAAAATAGTCTAATATCTTCATTTTTTCAACATACGTAGCTATTACCCTCGAAAACTAAAACTTTTGAAATAGGAAAAGAGCCTTTAATCACATTCTTTACCATTTGCAATCATAAAATTGTCTAATATCTTCATTTTTTCAACATACGTAGCTATTACCCTCGAAAACTAAAACTTTTGAAATAGGAAAAGAGCCTTTAATCACATTCTTTACCATTTGCAATCATAAAATAGTCTAATATCTTCATTTTTTCAACATACGTAGCTATTACCCTCGAAAACTAAAACTTTTGAAATAGGAAAAGAGCCTTTAATCACATTCTTTACCATTTGCAATCATAAAATAGTCTAATATCTTCATTTTTTCAACATACGTAGCTATTACCCTCGAAAACTAAAACTTTTGAAATAGGAAAAGAGCCTTTAATCACATTCTTTACCATTTGCAATCATAAAATTGTCTAATATCTTCATTTTTTCAACATACGTAGCTATTACCCTCGAAAACTAAAACTTTTGAAATAGGAAAAGAGCCTTTAATCACATTCTTTACCATTTGCAATCATAAAATAGTCTAATATCTTCATTTTTTCAACATACGTAGCTATTACCCTCGAAAACTAAAACTTTTGAAATAGGAAAAGAGCCTTTAATCACATTCTTTACCATGTGCAATCATAAAATTGTCTAATATCTTCATTTTTTCACAGACAAAGCTATTACCTCGAAAACTAAAACTTTTGAAATAGGAAAAGAGCCTTTAATCACATTCTTTACCATTTGCAATCATAAAATAGTCTAATATCTTCATTTTTTCAACATACGTAGCTATTACCCTCGAAAACTAAAACTTTTGAAATAGGAAAAGAGCCTTTAATCACATTCTTTACCATTTGCAATCATAAAATAGTCTAATATCTTCATTTTTTCAACATACGTAGCTATTACCCTCGAAAACTAAAACTTTTGAAATAGGAAAAGAGCCTTTAATCACATTTCTTTACCATGTGCAATCATAAAATTGTCTAAAACATCTTCATTTTTTCACATACGTAGCTATTACCCTCGAAAACTAAAACTTTTGAAATAGGAAAAGAGCCTTTAATCACATTCTTTACCATTTGCAATCATAAAATAGTCTAATATCTTCATTTTTTCAACTTACGTAGCTATTACCCTCGAAAACTAAAACTTTTGAAATAGGAAAAGAGCCTTTAATCACATTCTTTACCATTTGCAATCATAAAATAGTCTAATATCTTCATTTTTTCAACATACGTAGCTATTACCCTCGAAAACTAAAACTTTTGAAATAGGAAAAGAGCCTTTAATCACATTCTTTACCATGTGCAATCATAAAATAGTCTAATATCTTCATTTTTTCAACATACGTAGCTATTACCCTCGAAAACTAAAACTTTTGAAATAGGAAAAGAGCCTTTAATCACATTCTTTACCATGTGCAATCATAAAATAGTCTAATATCTTCATTTTTTCCACAGACAAAGCTATTACCCTCGAAAACTAAAACTTTTGAAATAGGAAAAGAGCCTTTAATCACATTCTTTACCATTTGCAATCATAAAATAGTCTAATATCTTCATTTTTTCAACATACGTAGCTATTACCCTCGAAAACTAAAACTTTTGAAATAGGAAAAGAGCCTTTAATCACATTCTTTACCATTTGCAATCATAAAATAGTCTAATATCTTCATTTTTTCAACATACGTAGCTATTACCCTCGAAAACTAAAACTTTTGAAATAGGAAAAGAGCCTTTAATCACATTCTTTACCATGTGCAATCATAAAATAGTCTAATATCTTCATTTTTTCAACAACGTAGCTATTACCCTCGAAAACTAAAACTTTTGAAATAGGAAAAGAGCCTTTAATCACATTCTTTACCATGTGCAATCATAAAATAGTCTAATATCTTCATTTTTTCAACATACGTAGCTATTACCCTCGAAAACTAAAACTTTTGAAATAGGAAAAGAGCCTTTAATCACATTCTTTACCATTTGCAATCATAAAATAGTCTAATATCTTCATTTTTTCAACATACGTAGCTATTACCCTCGAAAACTAAAACTTTTGAAATAGGAAAAGAGCCTTTAATCACATTCTTTACCATTTGCAATCATAAAATAGTCTAATATCTTCATTTTTTCACATACGTAGCTATTACCCTCGAAAACTAAAACTTTTGAAATAGGAAAAGAGCCTTTAATCACATTCTTTACCATTTGCAATCATAAAATTGTCTAATATCTTCATTTTTTCAACAGACGTAGCTATTACCAGCGAAAACTAAAACTTTTGAAATAGGAAAAGAGCCTTTAATCACATTCTTTACCATGTGCAATCATAAAATAGTCTAATATCTTCATTTTTTCAACATACGTAGCTATTACCCTCGAAAACTAAAACTTTTGAAATAGGAAAAGAGCCTTTAATCACATTCTTTACCATTTGCAATCATAAAATAGTCTAATATCTTCATTTTTTCAACATACGTAGCTATTACCCTCGAAAACTAAAACTTTTGAAATAGGAAAAGAGCCTTTAATCACATTCTTTACCATGTGCAATCATAAAATTGTCTAATATCTTCATTTTTTCAACATACGTAGCTATTACCCTCGAAAACTAAAACTTTTGAAATAGGAAAAGAGCCTTTAATCACATTCTTTACCATGTGCAATCATAAAATAGTCTAATATCTTCATTTTTTCAACATACGTAGCTATTACCCTCGAAAACTAAAACTTTTGAAATAGGAAAAGAGCCTTTAATCACATTCTTTACCATGTGCAATCATAAAATAGTCTAATATCTTCATTTTTTCAACATACGTAGCTATTACCCTCGAAAACTAAAACTTTTGAAATAGGAAAAGAGCCTTTAATCACATTCTTTACCATGTGCAATCATAAAATAGTCTAATATCTTCATTTTTTCAACATACGTAGCTATTACCCTCGAAAACTAAAACTTTTGAAATAGGAAAAGAGCCTTTAATCACATTCTTTACCATTTGCAATCATAAAATAGTCTAATATCTTCATTTTTTCAACATACGTAGCTATTACCCTCGAAAACTAAAACTTTTGAAATAGGAAAAGAGCCTTTAATCACTTTCTTTACCATTGCAATCATAAAATAGTCTAATATCTTCATTTTTTCAACATACGTAGCTATTACCCTCGAAAACTAAAACTTTTGAAATAGGAAAAGAGCCTTTAATCACATTCTTTACCATTTGCAATCATAAAATAGTCTAATATCTTCATTTTTTCAACTACGTAGCTATTACCCTCGAAAACTAAAACTTTTGAAATAGGAAAAGAGCCTTTAATCACATTCTTTACCATTTGCAATCATAAAATTGTCTAATATCTTCATTTTTTCAACATACGTAGCTATTACCCTCGAAAACTAAAACTTTTGAAATAGGAAAAGAGCCTTTAATCACATTCTTTACCATGTGCAATCATAAAATTGTCTAATATCTTCATTTTTTTCAACATACGTAGCTATTACCCTCGAAAACTAAAACTTTTGAAATAGGAAAAGAGCCTTTAATCACATTCTTTACCATTTGCAATCATAAAATTGTCTAATATCTTCATTTTTTCAACAGACAAAGCTATTACCCTCGAAAACTAAAACTTTTGAAATAGGAAAAGAGCCTTTAATCACATTCTTTACCATTTGCAATCATAAAATAGTCTAATATCTTCATTTTTTCAACATACGTAGCTATTACCCTCGAAAACTAAAACTTTTGTCATAGGAAAAGAGCCTTTAATCACATTCTTTACCTAGTGCAATCATAAAATTGTCTAATATCTTCATTTTTTCAACAGACGTAGCTATTACCCTCGAAAACTAAAACTTTTGAAATAGGAAAAGAGCCTTTAATCACATTCTTTACCATGTGCAATCATAAAATAGTCTAATATCTTCATTTTTTCAACAACGTAGCTATTACCCTCGAAAACTAAAACTTTTGAAATAGGAAAAGAGCCTTTAATCACATTCTTTACCATGTGCAATCATAAAATAGTCTAATATCTTCATTTTTTCAACATACGTAGCTATTACCCTCGAAAACTAAAACTTTTGAAATAGGAAAAGAGCCTTTAATCACATTCTTTACCATGTGCAATCATAAAATAGTCTAATATCTTCATTTTTTCAACATACGTAGCTATTACCCTCGAAAACTAAAACTTTTGAAATAGGAAAAGAGCCTTTAATCACATTCTTTACCATTTGCAATCATAAAATAGTCTAATATCTTCATTTTTTCAACATACGTAGCTATTACCCTCGAAAACTAAAACTTTTGAAATAGAAAAGAGCCTTTAATCACATTCTTTACCATTTGCAATCATAAAATTGTCTAATATCTTCATTTTTTCAACATACGTAGCTATTACCCTCGAAAACTAAAACTTTTGAAATAGGAAAAGAGCCTTTAATCACATTCTTTACCATTTGCAATCATAAAATAGTCTAATATCTTCATTTTTTCAACATACGTAGCTATTACCCTCGAAAACTAAAACTTTTGAAATAGGAAAAGAGCCTTTAATCACATTCTTTACCATTTGCAATCATAAAATAGTCTAATATCTTCATTTTTTCAACATACGTAGCTATTACCCTCGAAAACTAAAACTTTTGAAATAGGAAAAGAGCCTTTAATCACATTCTTTACCATTTGCAATCATAAAATAGTCTAATATCTTCATTTTTTCAACATACGTGCTATTACCCTCGAAAACTAAAACTTTTGAAATAGGAAAACAGCCTTTAATCACATTCTTTACCATTTGCAATCATAAAATAGTCTAATATCTTCATTTTTTCAACATACGTAGCTATTACCCTCGAAAACTAAAACTTTTGAAATAGGAAAAGAGCCTTTAATCACATTCTTTACCATTTCAATCATAAAATAGTCTAATATCTTCATTTTTTCAACATACGTAGCTATTACCCTCGAAAACTAAAACTTTTGACATAGGAAAAGAGCCTTTAATCACATTCCTTACCATGTGCAATCATAAAATTGTCTAATATCTTCATTTTTTCCACAGACAAAGCTATTACCCTCGAAAACTAAAACTTTTGAAATAGGAAAAGAGCCTTTAATCACGTTCTTTACCATGTGCAATCATAAAATAGTCTAATATCTTCATTTTTTCAACATACGTAGCTATTACCCTCGAAAACTAAAACTTTTGAAATAGAAAAGAGCCTTTAATACATTCTTTACCATTTTCAATCATAAAATAGTCTAATATCTTCATTTTTTCATATGCGTAGCTATTACCCTCGAAAACTAAAACTTTTGAAATAGGAAAAGAGCCTTTAATCACATTCTTTACCATGTGCAATCATAAAATAGTCTAATATCTTCATTTTTTCAACATACGTAGCTATTACACCTCGAAAACTAAAACTTTTGACATAGGAAAAGAGCCTTTAATCACATTCTTTACCATTTGCAATCATAAAATAGTCTAATATCTTCATTTTTTCAACATACGTAGCTATTACCCTCGAAAACTAAAACTTTTGAAATAGGAAAAGAGCCTTTAATCACATTCTTTACCATTTGCAATCATAAAATAGTCTAATATCTTCATTTTTTCAACAGACGTAGCTATTACCCGAAAACTAAAACTTTTGAAATAGGAAAAGAGCCTTTAATCACATTCTTTACCATTTGCAATCATAAAATAGTCTAATATCTTCATTTTTTCAACATACGTAGCTATTACCCTCGAAAACTAAAACTTTTGAAATAGGAAAAGAGCCTTTAATCACATTCTTTACCATGTGCAATCATAAAATATTCTAATATCTTCATTTTTTCAACATACGTAGCTATTACCCTCGAAAACTAAAACTTTTGAAATAGGAAAAGAGCCTTTAATCACATTCTTTACCATGTGCAATCATAAAATAGTCTAATATCTTCATTTTTTCAACATACGTAGCTATTACCCTCGAAAACTAAAACTTTTGAAATAGGAAAAGAGCCTTTAATCACATTCTTTACCATTTGCAATCATAAAATAGTCTAATATCTTCATTTTTTCAACATACGTAGCTATTACCCTCGAAAACTAAAACTTTTGAAATAGGAAAAGAGCCTTTAATCACATTCTTTACCATTTGCAATCATAAAATAGTCTAATATCTTCATTTTTTCAACATACGTAGCTATTACCCTCGAAAACTAAAACTTTTGACATAGGAAAAGAGCCTTTAATCACATTCTTTACCATGTGCAATCATAAAAT
>NW_027066286.1:0-19045 GCF_032884065.1 Artemia franciscana
GTATGTTGAAAAAATGAAGATATTAGACTATTTTATGATTGCACATGGTAAAGAATGTGATTAAAGGCTCTTTTCCTATTTCAAAAGTTTTAGTTTTCGAGGGTAATAGCTGCGTATGTTGAAAAAATGAAGATATTAGACTATTTTATGATTGCAAATGGTAAAGAATGTGATTAAAGGCTCTTTTCCTATGTCAAAAGTTTTAGTTTTCAAGGGTAATAGCTACGTATGTTGAAAAAATGAAGATATTAGACTATTTTATGATTGCACATGGTTAAGAATGTGATTAAAGGCTCTTTTCCTATTTCAAAAGTTTTAGTTTTTGAGGGTATAGCTACGTATGTTGAAAAAATGAAGATATTAGACTATTTTATGATTGCAAATGGTAAAGAATGTGATTAAAGGCTCTCTTCCTATTTCAAAAGTTTTAGTTTTCCAGGTAATAGCTACGTATGTTGAAAAAATGAAGACATTAGACTATTTTATGATTGCAAATGGTAAAAAATGTGATTAAAGGCTCTTTTCCTATGTCAAAAGTTTTAGTTTTCGAAGGTAATAGCTACGTATGTTAAAAAATGAAGATATTAGACTATTTTATGATTGCATATGGTAAAGAATGTGATTAAAGGCTCTTTTCCTATTTCAAAAGTTTTAGTTTTCGAGGGTAATAGCTACGTATGTTGAAAAAATGAAGATATTAGACTATTTTATGATTGCACATGGTAAAGAATGTGATTAAAGGCTCTTTTCCTATTTCAAAAGTTTTAGTTTTCGAGGGTAATAGCTACTTATGTTGAAAAAATAAAGATATTAGACTATTTTATGATTGCAAATGGTAAAGAATGTGATTAAAGGCTCTTTTCCTATGTCAAAAGTTTTAGTTTTCGAGGGTAATAGCTTTGTCTGTGGAAAAAAAGAAGATATTAGACAATTTTATGATTGCACATGGTAAAGAATGTGATTAAAGGCTCTTTTCCTATTTCAAAAGTTTTAGTTTTCGAGGGTAATAGCTACGTATGTTGAAAAAATGAAGATGTTAGACTATTTTATGATTCCACATGGTAAAGAATGTGATTAAAGGCTCTTTTCCTATTTCAAAAGTTTAGTTTTCGAGGGTAATAGCTACGTATGTTGAAAAAATGAAGATATTAGACTATTTTATGATTGCACATGGTAAAGAATGTGATTAAAGGCTCTTTTCCTATTTCAAAAGTTTTGTTTTCGAGGCTAATAACTACGTATGTTGAAAAAATGAAGATATTAGACTATTTTATGATTGCAAATGGTAAAGAATGTGATTAAAGGTTCTTTTCCTATGTCAAAAGTTTTAGTTTTCGAGGGTAATAGCTACGTTTGTTGAAAAAATGAAGATATTAGACTATTTTATGATTGCACATGGTTAAGAATGTGATTAAAGGCTCTTTTCCTATTTCAAAAGTTTTAGTTTTCGAGGGTAATAGCTACGTATGTTGAAAAAATGAAGATATTAGACTATTTTATGATTGCACATGGTAAAGAATGTGATTAAAGGCTCTTTTCCTATTTCAAAAGTTTTAGTTTCGAGGGTAATAGCTGCGTATGTTGAAAAAATGAAGATATTAGACTATTTTATGATTGCAAATGGTAAAGAATGTGATTAAAGGTTCTTTTCCTATGTCAAAAGTTTTAGTTTTCGAGGGTAATAGCTACGTATGTTGAAAAAATGAAGATATTAGACTATTTTATGATTGCACATGGTTAAGAATGTGATTAAAGGCTCTTTTCCTATTTCAAAAGTTTTAGTTTTTGAGGGTATACCTACGTATGTTGAAAAAATGAAGATATTAGACTATTTTATGATTGCAAATGGTAAAGAATGTGATTAAAGGCTCTCTTCCTGTTTCAAAAGTTTTAGTTTTCGAGGGTAATAGCTACGTATGTTGAAAAAATGAAGATGTTAGACTATTTTATGATTCCACATGGTAAAGAATGAGATTAAAGGCTCTTTTCCTATTTCAAAAGTTTTAGTTTTCGAGGGTAATAGCTACGTATGTTGAAAAATGAAGATATTAGACAATTTTATGATTGCACATGGTAAAGAATTTGATTAAAGGCTCTTTTCCTATTTCAAAAGTTTTAGTTTTCGAGGGTAATAGCTACGTATGTTGAAAAAATGAAGATGTTAGACTATTTTATGATTCCACATGGTAAGGAATGTGATTAAAGGCTCTTTTCCTATTTCAAAAGTTTTAGTTTTCGAGGGTAATAGCTACGTTTGTTGAAAAAATGAAGATATTAGACTATTTTATGATTGCACATGGTAAAGAATGTGATTAAAGGCTCTTTTCCTATTTCAAAAGTTTTAGTTTTCGGGGTTAAGAGCTACGTATGTTGAAAAAATGAAGATATTAGACTATTTTATGATTGCAAATGGTAAAGTATGTGATTAAAGGCTCTTTTCCTATTTCAAAAGTTTTAGTTTTCGAGGGTAATAGCTACGTATGTTGAAAAAATGAAGATATTAGACAATTTTATGATTGCACATGGTAAAGAATGTGATTAAAGGCTCTTTTCCTATTTCAAAAGTTTTAGTTTTCGAGGGTAATAGCTACGTATGTTGAAAAAATGAAGATATTAGACTATTTTATGATTGCACATGGTAAAGAATGTGATTAAAGGCTCTTTTCCTATTTCAAAAGTTTTAGTTTTCGAGGGTAATAGCTGCGTATGTTGAAAAAATGAAGATATTAGACTATTTTATGATTACAAATGGTAAAGAATGTGATTAAAGGTTCTTTTCCTATGTCAAAAGTTTTAGTTTTCGAGGCTAATAGCTACGTATGTTGAAAAAATTAAGATATTAGACTATTTTATGATTGCACATGGTTAAGAATGTGACTAAAGGCTCTTCTCCTATTTCAAAAGTTTTAGTTTTCGAGGGTAATAGCTACGTATGTTGAAAAAATGAAGATATTAGACTATTTTATGATTGCAAATGGTAAAGAATGTGATTAAAGGCTCTCTTCCTATTTCAAAAGTTTTAGTTTTCCAGGGTAATAGCTACGTATGTTGAAAAAATGAAGATATTAGACTATTTTATGATTGCAAATGGTAAAGAATGTGATTAAAGGCTCTTTTCCTATGTCAAAAGTTTTAGTTTTCGAAGGTAATAGCTACGTATGTTGAAAAAATGAAATTATTAGACTATTTTATGATTGCACTTGGTAAAGAATGTGATTAAAGGCTCTTTCCTATTTCAAAAGTTTTAGTTTTCGAGGGTAATAGCTACGTATTTTGAAAAAATGAAGATATTAGACTATTTTATGATTGCACATGGTAAAGAATGTGATTAAAGGCTCTTTTCCTATTTCAAAAGTTTTAGTTTTCGAGGGTAATAGCTACGTATGTTGAAAAAATAAAGATATTAGACTATTTTATGATTGCAAATGGTAAAGAATGTGATTAAAGGCTCTTTTCCTATGTCAAAAGTTTTAGTTTTCGAGGGTAATAGCTTTGTCTGTGGAAAAATGAAGATATTAGACAATATTATGATTGCACATGGTAAAGAATGTGATTAAAGGCTCTTTTCCTATTCAAAAGTTTTAGTTTTCGAGGGTAATAGCTACGTATGTTGAAAAAATGAAGATATTAGACAATTTTATGATTGCACATGGTAAAGAATGTGATTAAAGGCTCTTTTCCTATTTCAAAAGTTTTAGTTTTCGAGGCTTATAACTAAGTATGTTGAAAAAATTAAGATATTAGACTATTTTATGATTGCAAATGGTAAAGAATGTGATTAAAGGCTCTTTTCCTATTTCAAAAGTTTTAGTTTTCGAGGGTAATAGCTACGTATGTTGAAAAAATGAAGATATTAGACTATTTTATGATTGCACATGGTAAAGAATGTGATTAAAGGCTCTTTTCCTATTTCAAAAGTTTTAGTTTTCGAGGGTAATAGCTGCGTATGTTGAAAAAATGAAGATATTAGACTATTTTATGATTACAAATGGTAAAGAATGTGATTAAAGGTTCTTTTCCTATGTCAAAAGTTTTAGTTTTCGAGGGTAATAGCTACGTATGTTGAAAAAATGAAGATATTAGACTATTTTATGATTGCAAATGGTAAAGAATGTGATTAAAGGCTCTTTTCCTATGTCAAAATTTTAGTTTTCGAAGGTAATAGCTACGTATGTTGAAAAAATGAAGATATTAGACTATTTTATGATTGCACATGGTAAAGAATGGGATTAAAGGCTCTTTTCCTATTTCAAAAGTTTTAGTTTTCGAGGGTAATAGCTACGTATGTTGAAAAAATGAAGATATTAGACTATTTTATGATTGCACATGGTAAAGAATGTGATTAAAGGCTCTTTTCCTATTTCAAAAGTTTTAGTTTTCGAGGGTAATAGCTTTGTCTGTGGAAAAAATGAAGATATTAGACAATTTTAGGATTGCACATGGTAAAGAATGTGATTAAAGGCTCTTTTCCTATCTCGAAAGTTTTAGTTTTCGAGGGTAATAGCTACGTAGGTTGAAAAAATGAAGATATTAGACCATTTTCTGATTGCAAATGGTAAAGAATGTGATTAAAGGCTCTTTTCTTATTTCAAAAGTTTTAGTTTTCGAGGGTAAGAGCTTTGTCTGTGGAAAAAATGAAGATATTAGACTATTTTATGATTGCACATGGTAAAGAATGTTATTAAAGGCTCTTTTCCTATTTCAAAAATTTTAGTTTTCGAGGGTAATAACTACGTATGTTGAAAAAATGAAGATATTAGACTATTTTATGATTGCAAATGGTAAAGAATGTGATTAAAGGCTCTTTTCCTATTTCAAAAGTTTTAGTTTTCAAGGGTAATAACTACGTATGTTGAAAAAAATGAAGATATTAGACTATTTTATGATTGCAAATGGTAAAGAATGTGATTAAAGGCTCTTTTCCTGTTTCAAAAGTTTTAGTTTTTGAGGGTAATAGCTTTGTCTGTTGAAAAAATGAAGATAAAAGACTATTTTATGATTGCACATGGTAAAGAATTTGATTAAAGGCTCTTTTCCTATTTCAAAATTTTTAGTTTTCGAGGGTAATAGCTATGTCTGTGGAATAAATGAAGATATTAGACTATTTTATGATTGCACATGGTAAAGAATGTGATTAAAGGCTCTTTTCCTATGCCAAAAGTTTTAGTTTTCAAGGGTAATAGCTTTGGCTGTGGAAAAAATGAAGATATTAGACAATTTTATGATTGCACATGGTAAAGAATGTGATTAAAGGCTCTTTTCCTATTTCAAAAGTTTTAGTTTTCGAGGGTAATAGCTACGTATGTTGAAAAAATGAAGATATTAGACTATTTTATGATTGCAAATGGTAAAGAATGTGATTAAAGGTTCTTTCCCTATGTCAAAAGTTTTAGTTTTCGAGGTTAATAGCTACGTATGTTGAAAAAATGAAGATATTAGACTATTTTATGATTGCAAATGGTAAAGAATGTGATTAAAGAATCTTTTCCTATTTCAAAAGTTTTAGTTTTCGAGGGTAATAGCTAGGTCTGTGGAAAAAATGAAGATATTAGACTATTTTATAATTGCACATGATAGAGAATGTGATTAAAGGCTCTTTTCCTATTTCAAAAGTTTTAGTTTTCGGGGTAATAGCTACGTATGTTAAAAAAATTAAGATATTAGACTATTTTATGATTGCAAATGGTAAAGAATGTGATTAAAGGCTCTTTTACTATTTAAAAGTTTTAGTTTTCGAGGGTAATAGCTACGTATGTTGAAAAAAAGAAGATATTAGACAATTTTATGATTGCATATGGTAAAGAATGTGATTAATGGCTCTTTCCCTATTTCAAAAGTTTTAGTTTTCGAGGGTAATAGCTACGTTTGTTGAAAAAATGAAGAGATTAGACTATTTTATGATTGCAAATGGTAAAGAATGTGATTAAAGGCTCTTTTCCTATGTCAAAAGTTTTAGTTTTCGAGGGTAATAGCTACGTATGTTGAAAAAATGAAGATATTACACTATTTTATGATTGCAAATGGTAAAGAATATGATTAAAGGCTCTTTTCCTATTTCAAAAGTTTTAGTTTTTGAGGGTAATAGCTAGGTCTGTGGAAAAAATGAAGACATTTGACTATTTTATGATTTCAAATGGTAAAGAATGTAATTAAAGGCTCTTTTCCTATTTCAAAAGTTTTAGTTATCGAGGGTAATAGCTACGTATGTTGGAAAATGAAGATATTAGACTATTTTATGATTGCAAATGGTAAAGAATGTGATTAAAGGCTCTTTTCCTATTTCAAAAGTTTTAGTTTTCGAGTGTAATAGCTACGTATGTTGAAAAAATGAAGATATTAGACTATTTTATGATTGCACATGGTAAAGAATGTGATTAAAGACTCTTTTCCTATTTCAAAAGTTTTAGTTTTCGGGGGTAAGAGCTACGTATGTTGAAAAAATGAAGATATTAGACTATTTTATGATTGCAAATGGTAAAGTATGTGATTAAAGGCTCTTTTCCTATTTCAAAAGTTTTAGTTTTCGAGGGTAATAGCTACGTATGTTGAAAAAATGAAGATATTAGACAATTTTATGATTGCACATGGTAAAGAATGTGATTAAAGGCTCTTTTCCTATTTCAAAAGTTTTAGTTTTCAAGGGTAATAGCTACGTATGTTGAAAAAATGAAGATATTAGACTATTTTATGATTGCAAATGGTAAAGAATGTGATTAAAGGCTCTTTTCCTATTTCAAAAGTTTCAGTTTTCGAGGGTAATAGCTGCGTATGTTGAAAAAATGAAGATATTAGACTATTTTATGATTGCAAATGGTAAAGAATGTGATTAAAGGTTCTTTCTCTATGTCAAAAGTTTTAGTTTTCGAGGCTAATAGCTACGTATGTTGAAAAAATGAAGATATTAGACTATTTTATGATTGCACATGGTTAAGAATATGACTAAAGGCTCTTCTCCTATTTCAAAAGTTTTAGTTTTCGAGGGTAATAGCTACGTATGTTGAAAAAATGAAGATATTAGACTATTTTATGATTGCAAATGGTAAAGAATGTGATTAAAGGCTCTCTTCCTATTTCAAAAGTTTTAGTTTTCCAGGGTAATAGCTACGGATGTTGAAAAAATGAAGATATTAGACTATTTTATGATTGCAAATGGTAAAGAATGTGATTAAAGGCTCTTTTCCTATGTCAAAAGTTTTAGTTTTCGAAGGTAATAGCTACGTATGTTGAAAAAATGAAATTATTAGACTATTTTATGATTGCACATGGTAAAGAATGTGATTAAAGGCTCTTTTCCTATTTCAAAAGTTTTAGTTTTCGAGGGTAATAGCTACGTATTTTGAAAAAATGAAGATATTAGACTATTTTATGATTGCACATGGTAAAGAATGTGATTAAAGGCTCTTTTCCTATTTCAAATGTTTTAGTTTTCGAGGGTAATAGCTACGTAGGTTGAAAAAATAAAGATATTAGACTATTTTATGATTGCAAATGGTAAAGAATGTGATTAAAGGCTCTTTTCCTATGTCAAAAGTTTTAGTTTTCGAGGGTAATAGCTTTGTCTGTGGAAAAAATGAAGATATTAGACAATATTAAGATTGCACATGGTAAAGAATGTGATTAAAGGCTCTTTTCCTATTTCAAAAGTTTTAGTTTTCGAGGCTAATAACTAAGTATGTTGAAAAAATTAAGATATTAGACTATTTTATGATTGCAAATGGTAAAGAATGTGATTAAAGGCTCTTTTCCTATTTCAAAAGTTTTAGTTTTCGAGGGTAATAGCTACGTATGTTGAAAAAATGAAGATATTAGACTATTTTATGATTGCACATGGTAAAGAATGTGATTAAAGGCTCTTTTCCTATTTCAAAAGTTTTAGTTTTCGAGGGTAATAGCTGCGTATGTTGAAAAAATGAAGATATTAGACTATTTTATGATTGCAAATGGTAAAGAATGTGATTAAAGGTTCTTTTCCTATGTCAAAAGTTTTAGTTTTCGAGGGTAATAGCTACGTATGTTGAAAAAATGAAGATATTAGACTATTTTATGATTGCACATGGTTAAGAATGTGATTAAAGGCTCTTTTCCTATTTCAAAAGTTTTAGTTTTCGAGGGTAATAGCTACGTATGTTGAAAAAATGAAGATATTAGACTATTTTATGATTGCAAATGGTAAAGAATGTGATTAAAGGCTTTCTTCCTATTTCAAAAGTTTTAGTTTTCGAAGGTAATAGCTACGTATGTTGAAAAAATGAAGATATTAGACTATTTTATGATTGCACATGGTAAAGAATGGGATTAATGGCTCTTTTCCTATTTCAAAAGTTTTAGTTTTCGAGGGTAATAGCTACGTATGTTGAAAAAATGAAGATATTAGACTATTTTATGATTGCACATGGTAAAGAATGTGATTAAAGGCTCTTTTCCTATTTCAAAAGTTTTAGTTTTCGAGGGTAATAGCTTTGTCTGTGGAAAAAATGAAGATATTAGACAATTTTAGGATTGCACATGGTAAAGAATGTGATTAAAGGCTCTTTTCCTATCTCAAAAGTTTTAGTTTTCGATGGTAATAGCTACGTAGGTTGAAAAAATGAAGATATTAGACCATTTTCTGATTGCAAATGGTAAAGAATGTGATTAAAGGCTCTTTTCTTATTTCAAAAGTTTTAGTTTTCGAGGGTAAGAGCTTTGTCTCAGGAAAAAATGAAGATATTAGACTATTTTATGATTGCACATGGTAAAGAATGTTATTAAAGGCTCTTTTCCTATTTCAAAAATTTTAGTTTTCGAGGGTAATAACTACGTATGTTGAAAAAATGAAGATATTAGACTATTTTATGATTGCAAATGGTAAAGAATGTGATTAAAGGCTCTTTTCCTATTTCAAAAGTTTTAGTTTTCGAGGGTAATAACTACGTATGTTGAAAAAATTAAGATATTAGACTATTTTATGATTGCAAATGGTAAAGAATGTGATTAAAGGCTCTTTTCCTGTTTCAAAAGTTTTAGTTTTTGAGGGTAATAGCTTTGTCTGTTGAAAAAATGAAGATAAAAGACTATTTTATGATTGCACACGGTAAAGAATGTGATTAAAGGCTCTTTTCTTATTTCAAAATTTTTATATTTCTAGGGTAATAGCTATGTCTGTGGAATAAATGAAGATATTAGACTATTTTATGATTGCACATGGTAAAGAATGTGATTAAAGGCTCTTTTCCTATGCCAAAAGTTTTAGTTTTCAAGGGTAATAGCTTTGGCTGTGGAAAAATGAAGATATTAGACAATTTTATGATTGCACATGGTAAAGAATGTGATTAAAGGCTCTTTTCCTATTTCAAAAGTTTTAGTTTTCGAGGGTAATAGCTACGTATGTTGAAAAAATGAAGATATTAGACAATTTTATGATTCCACATGGTTAAGAATGTGATTAAAGGCTCTTTTCCTTTTTCAAAAGTTTTAGTTTTCGAGGGTAATAGATACTTATGTTGAAAAAATGAAGATATTAGACTATTTTATGATTGCAAATGGTAAAGAATGTGATTAAAGGTTCTTTCCCTGTGTCAAAAGTTTTAGTTTTCGAGGGTAATAGCTACGTATGTTGAAAAAATGAAGATATTAGACTATTTTATGATTGCAAATGGTAAAGAATGTGATTAAAGAATCTTTTCCTATTTCAAAAGTTTTAGTTTTCGAGGGTAATAGCTAGGTCTGTGGAAAAAATGAAGATATTAGACTATTTTATAATTGCACATGATAGAGAATGTGATTAAAGGCTCTTTTCCTATTTCAAAAGTTTTAGTTTTCGGGGGTAATAGCTACGTATGTTAAAAAAATTAAGATATTAGACTATTTTATGATTGCAAATGTAAAGAATGTGATTAAAGGGCTCTTTTACTATTTTAAAAGTTTTAGTTTTCGAGGGTAATAGCTACGTATGTTGAAAAAATGAAGATATTAGACAATTTTATGATTGCATATGGTAAAGAATGTGATTAATGGCTCTTTCCCTATTTCAAAAGTTTTAGTTTTCGAGGGTAATAGCTACGTATGTTGAAAAAATGAAGATATTAGACTATTTTATGATTGCAAATGGTAAAGAATGTGATTAAAGGCTCTTTTCCTATTTCAAAAATTTTAGTTTTCGAGGGTAATAACTACGTATGTTGAAAAAATGAAGATATTAGACTATTTTATGATTGCAAATGGTAAAGAATGTGATTAAAGGCTCTTTTCCTATTTCAAAAGTTTTAGTTTTCGAGGGTAATAACTACGTATGTTGAAAAAAATGAAGATATTAGACTATTTTATGATTGCAAATGGTAAAGAATGTGATTAAAGGCTCTTTTCCTGTTTCAAAAGTTTTAGTTTTTGAGGGTAATAGCTTTGTCTGTTGAAAAAATGAAGATAAAAGACTATTTTATGATTGCACACGGTAAAGAATGTGATTAAAGGCTCTTTTCTTATTTCAAAATTTTTATATTTCTAGGGTAATAGCTATGTCTGTGGAATAAATGAAGATATTAGACTATTTTATGATTGCACATGGTAAAGAATGTGATTAAAGGCTCTTTTCCTATGCCAAAAGTTTTAGTTTTCAAGGGTAATAGCTTTGGCTGTGGAAAAAATGAAGATATTAGACAATTTTATGATTGCACATGGTAAAGAATGTGATTAAAGGCTCTTTTCCTATTTCAAAAGTTTTAGTTTTCGAGGGTAATAGCTACGTATGTTGACAAAAAATGAAGATATTAGACAATTTTATGATTCCACATGGTTAAGAATGTGATTAAAGGCTCTTTTCCTTTTTCAAAAGTTTTAGTTTCGAGGGTAATAGATACTTATGTTGAAAAAATGAAGATATTAGACTATTTTATGATTGCAAATGGTAAAGAATGTGATTAAAGGTTCTTTCCCTATGTCAAAAGTTTTAGTTTTCGAGGGTAATAGCTACGTATGTTGAAAAAATGAAGATATTAGACTATTTTATGATTGCAAATGGTAAAGAATGTGATTAAAGAATCTTTTCCTATTTCAAAAGTTTTAGTTTTCGAGGGTAATAGCTAGGTCTGTGGAAAAAATGAAGATATTAGACTATTTTATAATTGCACATGATAGAGAATGTGATTAAAGGCTCTTTTCCTATTTCAAAAGTTTTAGTTTTCGGGGGTAATAGCTACGTATGTTAAAAAAATTAAGATATTAGACTATTTTATGATTGCAAATGGTAAAGAATGTGATTAAAGGCTCTTTTACTATTTTAAAAGTTTTAGTTTTCGAGGGTAATAGCTACGTATGTTGAAAAAATGAAGATATTAGACAATTTTATGATTGCATATGGTAAAGAATGTGATTAATGGCTCTTTCCCTATTTCAAAAGTTTTAGTTTTCGAGGGTAATAGCTACGTATGTTGAAAAAATGAAGATATTAGACTATTTTATGATTGCAAATGGTAAAGAATGTGATTAAAGGCTCTTTTCCTATGTCAAAAGTTTTAGTTTTCGAGGGTAATAGCTACGTATGTTGAAAAAATGAAGATATTACACTATTTTATGATTGCAAATGGTAAAGAATGTGATTAAAGGCTCTTTTCCTATTTCAAAAGTTTTAGTTTTTGAGGGTAATAGCTAGGTCTGTGGAAAAAATGAAGACATTTGACTATTTTATGATTTCAAATGGTAAAGAATGTAATTAAAGGCTCTTTTCCTATTTCAAAAGTTTTAGTTATCGAGGGTAATAGCTACGTATGTTGAAAAAATGAAGATATTAGACTATTTTATGATTGCAAATGGTAAAGAATGTGATTAAAGGCTCTTTTCCTATTTCAAAAGTTTTAGTTTTCGAGGGTAATAGCTACGTATGTTGAAAAAATGAAGATATTAGACTATTTTATGATTGCAAATGGTAAAGAATGTGATTAAAGGCTCTTTTCCTTTTTTAAAAGTTTTAGTTTTCGAGGGTAATAGCTACGTATGATGAAAAAATAATTATGTTAGACATTTTATGATTGCAAATGGTAAAGAATGTGATTAAAGGCTCTTTTCCTATTTCAAAAGTTTTAGTTTTCGAGGGTAAGAGCTTTGTCTGTGGAAGAAATGAAGATATTAGACAATTTTATGATTGCACATGGTAAAGAATGTGATGAAAGGCTCTTTTTCTATTTCAAAAGTTTTAGTTTTCGAGGGTAATAGCTACGTATGTTGAAAAAATGAAGATATTAGACTATTTTATGATTGCAAATGGTAAAGAATGTGATTAAAGGCTCTTTTCCTATGTCAAAAGTTTTAGTTTTCGAGGGTAATAGCTTTGTCTGTGGAAAAAATGAAGATATTAGATAATATTATGATTGCACATGGTAAAGAATGTGATTAAAGGCTCTTTTCCTATTTCAAAAGTTTTAGTTTTCGAGGGTAATAGCTACGTATGTTGAAAAAATGAAGATATTAGACAATTTTATGATTGCACATGGTAAAGAATGTGATTAAAGGCTCTTTTCCTATGTCAAAAGTTTTAGTTTTCGAAGGTAATAGCTACGTATGTTGAAAAAATGAAGATATTAGACTATTTTATGATTGCACATGGTAAAGAATGTGATTAAAGGCTCTTTTCCTATTTCAAAAGTTTTAGATTTCGAGGGTAATAGCTACGTATGTTGAAAAAATGAAGATATTAGACTATTTTATGATTGCACATGGTAAAGAATGTGATTAAAGGCTCTTTTCCTATGTCAAAAGTTTTAGTTTTCGAGGCTAATAACTACGTATGTTGAAAAAATGAAGATATTAGACTATTTTATGATTGCAAATGGTAAAGAATGTGATTAAAGGTTCTTTTCCTATGTCAAAAGTTTTAGTTTTCGAGGGTAATAGCTACGTTTGTTGAAAAAATGAAGATATTAGACTATTTTATGATTGCACATGGTTAAGAATGTGATTAAAGGCTCTTTTCCTATTTCAAAAGTTTTAGTTTTCGAGGGTAATAGCTACGTATGTTGAAAAAATGAAGATATTAGACTATTTTATGATTGCACATGGTAAAGAATGTGATTAAAGGCTCTTTTCCTATTTCAAAAGTTTTAGTTTTCGAGGGTAATAGCTGCGTATGTTGAAAAAATGAAGATATTAGACTACTTTATGATTGCAAATGGTAAAGAATGTGATTATAGGTTCTTTTCCTATGTCAAAAGTTTTAGTTTTCGAGGATAATAGCTACGTATGTTGAAAAAATGAAGATATTAGACTATTTTATGATTGCACATGGTTAAGAATGTGATTAAAGGCTCTTTTCCTATTTCAAAAGTTTTAGTTTTTGAAGGTATAGCTACGTATGTTGAAAAAATGAAGATATTAGACTATTTTATGATTGCAAATGGTAAAGAATGTGATTAAAGGCTCTCTTCCTATTTCAAAAGTTTTAGTTCTCCAGGGTAATAGCTACGTATGTTGAAAAAATGAAGATATTAGACTATTTTATGATTGCAAATGGTAAAGAATGTGATTAAAGGCTCTTTTCCTATGTCAAAAGTTTTAGTTTTCGACGGTAATAGCTACGTATGTTAAAAAATGAAGATATTAGACGATTTTATGATTGCATATGGTAAAGAATGTGATTAAAGGCTCTTTTCCTATTTCAAAAGTTTTAGTTTTCGAGGGTGATAGCTACGTATGTTGAAAAAATGAAGATATTAGACTATTTTATGATTGCACATGGTAAAGAATGTGATTAAAGGCTCTTTTCCTATTTCAAAAGTTTTAGTTTTCGAGGGTAATAGCTACTTATGTTGAAAAAATAAAGATATTAGACTATTTTATGATTGCAAATGGTAAAGAATGTGATTAAAGGCTCTTTTCCTATGTCAAAAGTTTTAGTTTTCGAGGGTAATAGTTTTGTCTGTGGAAAAAATGAAGATATTAGACAATTTTATGATTGCACATGGTAAAGAATGTGATTAAAGGCTCTTTTCCTATTTCAAAAGTTTTAGTTTTCGAGACTAATAACTGCGTATGTTGGAAAAATGAAGATATTAGACAATTTCATGATTGCAAATGGTAAAGAATGTGATTAAAGGCTCTTTTCCTATGTCAAAAGTTTTAGTTTTCGAAGGTAATAGCTACGTATGTTGAAAAAATGAAGATATTAGACTATTTTATGATTGCACATGGTAAAGAATGTGAATAAAGGCTCTTTTCCTATTTCAAAAGTTTTAGTTTTCGAGGTTAATAACTACGTATGTTGAAAAAATGAAGATATTAGACTATTTTATGATTGCAAATGGTAAAGAATGTGATTAAAGGCTCTTTTCCTATTTCAAAAGTTTTAGTTTTCGAGGGTAATAGCTACGTATGTTGAAAAAATGAAGATATTAGACTATTTTATGATTGCACATGGTAAAGAATGTGATTAAAGGCTCTTTTCCTATTTCAAAAGTTTAGTTTTCGAGGGTAATAGCTACGTATGTTGAAAAAATGAAGATATTAGACTATTTTATGATTGCACATGGTAAAGAATGTGATCAAAGGCTCTTTTCCTATTTCAAAAGTTTTAGTTTTCGAGGGTAATAGCTACTTATGTTGAAAAAATAAAGATATTAGACTATTTTATGATTGCAAATGGTAAAGAATGTGATTAAAGGCTCTTTTTCCTTTGTCAAAAGTTTTAGTTTTCGAGGGTAATAGCTTTGTCTGTGGAAAAAATGAAGATATTAGACAATTTTATGATTGCACATGGTAAAGAATGTGATTAAAGGCTCTTTTCCTATTTCAAAAGTTTTAGTTTTCGAGGCTAATAACTACGTATGTTGGAAAAATGAAGATATTAGACAATTTTATGATTGCAAATGGTAAAGAATGTGATTAAAGGCTCTTTTCCTATTTCAAAAGTTTTAGTTTTCGAGGGTAATAGCTACGTATGTTGAAAAAATGAAGATATTAGACTATTTTATGATTGCACATGGTAAAGAATGTGATTAAAGGCTCTTTTCCTATTTCAAAAGTTTTAGTTTTCGAGGTTAATAGCTGCGTATGTTGAAAAAAATGAAGATATTAGACTATTTTATGATTGCAAATGGTAAAGAATGTGATTAAAGGCTCTTTTCCTATTTCAAAAGTTTTAGTTTTTGAGGGTAATAGCTACGTATGTTGAAAAAATGAAGATATTAGACTATTTTATGATTGCAAATGGTAAAGAATGTGATTAAAGGCTCTTTTCCTTTTTTAAAAGTTTTAGTTTTCGAGGGTAATAGCTACGTATGTTGAAAAAATAATTATGTTAGACATTTTATGATTGCAAATGGTAAAGAATGTGATTAAAGGCTCTTTTCCTATTTCAAAAGTTTTAGTTTTCGAGGGTAAGAGCTTT
Source organism: Artemia franciscana (assembly GCF_032884065.1). NCBI lineage: Eukaryota > Metazoa > Arthropoda > Branchiopoda > Anostraca > Artemiidae > Artemia > Artemia franciscana. Next base: position 15,353 of record NW_027066286.1, read on the forward strand.
GTCTGTGGAAGAAATGAAGATATTAGACAATTTTATGATTGCACATGGTAAAGAATGTGATTAAAGGCTCTTTTTCTATTTCAAAAGTTTTAGTTTTCGAGGGTAATAGCTACGTATGTTGAAAAAATGAAGATATTAGACTATTTTATGATTGCACATGGTAAAAAATGTGATCAAAGGCTCTTTTCCTATTTCAAAAGTTTTAGTTTTCGAGGGTAATAGCTACTTATGTTGAAAAAATAAAGATATTAGACTATTTTATGATTGCAAATGGTAAAGAATGTGATTAAAGGCTCTTTTCCTATGTCAAAAGTTTTAGTTTTCGAGGGTAATAGCTTTGTCTGTGGAAAAAATGAAGATATTAGACAATTTTATGATTGCACATGGTAAAGAATGTGATTAAAGGCTCTTTTCCTATTTCAAAAGTTTTAGTTTTCGAGGCTAATAACTACGTATGTTGGAAAAATGAAGATATTAGACAATTTTATGATTGCAAATGGTAAAGAATGTGATTAAAGGCTCTTTTCCTATGTCAAAAGTTTTAGTTTTCGAAGGTAATAGCTACTTATGTTGAAAAAATGAAGATATTAGACTATTTTATGATTGCACATGGTAAAGAATGTGAATAAAGGCTCTTTTCCTATTTCAAAAGTTTTAGTTTTCGAGGCTAATAACTACGTATGTTGAAAAAATGAAGATATTAGACTATTTTATGATTGCAAATGGTAAAGAATGTGATTAAAGGCTCTTTTCCTATTTCAAAAGTTTTAGTTTTCGAGGGTAATAGCTACGTATGTTGAAAAAATGAAGATATTAGACTATTTTATGATTGCACATGGTAAAGAATGTGATTAAAGGCTCTTTTCTTATTTCAAAAGTTTTAGTTTTCGAGGTTAATAGCTGCGTATGTTGAAAAAATGAAGATATTAGACTATTTTATGATTGCAAATGGTAAAGAATGTGATTAAAGGCTCTTTTCCTTTTTTAAAAGTTTTAGTTTTCGAGGGTAATAGCTACGTATGTTGAAAAAATAATTATGTTAGACATTTTATGATTGCAAATGGTAAAGAATGTGATTAAAGGCTCTTTTCCTATTTCAAAAGTTTTAGTTTTCGAGGGTAAGAGCTTTGTCTGTGGAAGAAATGAAGATATTAGACAATTTTACGATTGCACATGGTAAAGAATGTGATTAAAGGCTCTTTTTCTATTTCAAAAGTTTTAGTTTTCGAGGGTAATAGCTACGTATGTTGAAAAAATGAAGATATTAGACTATTTTATGATTGCAAATGGTAAAGTATGTGATTAAAGGCTCTTTTCCTATGTCAAAAGTTTTAGTTTTCGAGGGTAATAGCTTTGTCTGTGGAAAAAATGAAGATATTAGACAATATTATGATTGCACATGGTAAAGAATGTGATTAAAGGCTCTTTTCCTATTTCAAAAGTTTTAGTTTTCGAGGGTAATAGCTACGTATGTTGAAAAAATGAAGATATTAGACAATTTTATGATTGCACATGGTAAAGAATGTGATTAAAGGCTCTTTCCTATGTCAAAAGTTTTAGTTTTCGAAGGTAATAGCTACGTATGTTGAAAAAATGAAGATATTAGACTATTTTATGATTGCACATGGTAAAGAATGTGATTAAAGGCTCTTTTCCTATTTCAAAAGTTTTAGTTTTCGAGGGTAATAGCTACGTATGTTGAAAAAATGAAGATATTAGACTATTTTATGATTGCACATGGTAAAGAATGTGATTAAAGGCTCTTTTCCTATGTCAAAAGTTTTAGTTTTCAGAGCTAATAACTACGTATGTTGAAAAAATGAAGAAATTAGACTATTTTATGATTGCAAATGGTAAAGAATGTGATTAAAGGTTCTTTTCCTATGTCAAAAGTTTTAGTTTTCGAGGGTAATAGCTACGTTTGTTGAAAAAATGAAGATATTAGACTATTTTATGATTGCACATGGTTAAGAATGTGATTAAAGGCTCTTTTCCTATTTCAAAAGTTTTAGTTTTCGAGGGTAATAGCTACGTATGTTGAAAAAATAAAGATATTAGACTATTTTATGATTGCACATGGTAAAGAATGTGATTAAAGGCTCTTTTCCTATTTCAAAAGTTTTAGTTTTCGAGGGTAATAGCTGCGTATGTTGAAAAAATGAAGATATTAGACTATTTTATGATTGCAAATGGTAAAGAATGTGATTAAAGGTTCTTTTCCTATGTCAAAAGTTTTAGTTTTCGAGGGTAATAGCTACGTATGTTGAAAAAATGAAGATATTAGACTATTTTATGATTGCACGTGGTTAAGAATGTGATTAAAGGCTCTTTTCCTATTTCAAAAGTTTTAGTTTTTGAGGGTATAGCTACGTATGTTGAAAAAATGAAGATATTCGACTATTTTATGATTGCACATGGTAAAGAATGTGATTAAAGGCTCTTTTCCTATTTCAAAAGTTTTAGTTTTCGGGGGTAATAGCTACGTATGTTGAAAAAATTAAGATATTAGACTATTTTATGATTGCAAATGGTAAAGATTGTGATTAAAGGCTCTTTTACTATTTTAAAAGTTTTAGTTTTCGAGGGTAATAGCTACGTATGTTGAAAAAATGAAGATATTAGACAATTTTATGATTGCATATGGTAAAGAATGTGATTAATGGCTCTTTCCCTATTTCAAAAGTTTTAGTTTTCGAGGGTAATAGCTACGTATGTTGAAAAAAATGAAGATAATAGACTATTTTATGATTGCAAATGGTAAAGGATGTGATTAAAGGCTCTTTTCCTATTTCAAAAGTTTTAGTTTTCGAGGATAATAGCTAGGTCTGTGGAAAAAATGAAGACATTTGACTATTTTATGATTTCAAATGGTAAAGAATGTAATTAAAGGCTCTTTTCCTATTTCAAAAGTTTTAGTTTTCGAGGGTAATAGCTACGTATGTTGAAAAATGAAGATATTAGACTATTTTATGATTGCAAATGGTAAAGAATGTGATTAAAGGCTCTTTTCCTATTTCAAAAGTTTTAGTTTTCGAGGGTAATAGCTATGTATGTTGAAAAAATTAAGATATTAGACTATTTTATGATTGCAAATGGTAAAGAATGTGATTAAAGGCTCTTTTACTATTTTAAAAGTTTTAGTTTTCGAGGGTAATAGCTACGTATGTTGAAAAAATGAAGATATTAGACAATTTTATGATTGCATATGGTAAAGAATGTGATTAATGGCTCTTTCCCTATTTCAAAAGTTTTAGTTTTCGAGGGTAATAGCTAGGTCTGTGGAAAAAATGAAGATATTAGACTATTTTATAATTGCACATGATAGAGAATGTGATTAAAGGCTCTTTTCCTATTTCAAAAGTTTTAGTTTTCGGGGGTAATAGCTACGTATGTTGAAAAAATTAAGATATTAGACTATTTTATGATTGCAAATGGTAAAGATTGTGATTAAAGGCTCTTTTACTATTTTAAAAGTTTTAGTTTTCGAGGGTAATAGCTACGTATGTTGAAAAAATGAAGATATTAGACAATTTTATGATTGCATATGGTAAAGAATGTGATTAATGGCTCTTTCCCTATTTCAAAAGTTTTAGTTTTCGAGGGTAATAGCTACGTATGTTGAAAAAAATGAAGATAATAGACTATTTTATGATTGCAAATGGTAAAGGATGTGATTAAAGGCTCTTTTCCTAT
>NW_027066287.1:0-19039 GCF_032884065.1 Artemia franciscana
TTTGTCTGTGGAAAAAATGAAGATATTAGACAATTTTATGATTGCACATGGTAATGAATGTTATTAAAGGCTCTTTTCCTATTTCAAAAGTTTTAGTTTTCGAGGGTAATAGCTACGTGTGTTGAAAAAATGAAGATATTAGACTATTTTATGATTGCAGATGGTAAAGAATGTGATGAAAGGCTCTTTTCCTATTTCAAAAGTTTTAGTTTTCGAGGTTAATAGCTACGTATGATGAAAAAATGAAGATATTAGACAATTTAATGATTGCACATGGTAAAAAATGTGATTAAAGGCTCTTTTCCTATTTCAAAAGTTTTAGTTTCCGAGGGTAATAGCTACATATGTTGAAAAATGAAGATATTAGACTATTTTATGATTGCAAATGGTAAAGAATGTGATTAAAGGCTCTTTTCCTATTTCAAAAGTTTAAATTTTCGAGGGTAATAGCTACGTATGTTGAAAAAATGAAGATATTAGACTATTTTATGATTGCACATGGTAAAGAATGTGATTAAAGGCTCTTTTCCTATTTCAAAAGTTTTAGCTTTCGAGGGTAATAGCTACATGTGTTGAAAAAATGAAGACATTAGACTATTTAATGATTGCACATGGTAAAGAATGTGATTAAAGGCTCTTTTCCTATTTCAAAAGTTTTAGTTTTCGAGGGTAATATCTACGTAAGTTGAAAAAATATAGACATTAGACTATTTTATGATTAAAAATGGTAAAGAATGTGATTAAAGGCTCTTTTCCTATTTCAAAAGTTTTAGTTTTCGAGGGTAATAGTTATGTATTTTGAAAAAATGAAGATATTAGACAATTTTATGATTGCACATGGTAAAGAATGTGATTGAAGGCTCTTTTCCTTTGTCAAAAGTTTAGTTTTCGAGGGTAATAGCTACGTATGTTGAAAAAATGAAGATATTAGACTATTTTTTGATTGCAAATGGTAAAGAATGTGATTAAAGGCTCTTTTCCTATGTCAAAAGTTTTAGTTTTCGAGGGTAATAGCTACGTATGTTGAAAAAATGAAGATATTAGACTATTTTATGATTGCAAATGGTAAAGAATGTGATTAAAGGCTCTGTTTCTATTTCAAAAGTTTTAGTTTTCGAGGATAATAGCTACGTATGTTGAAAAAATGAAGATATTAGACTATTTTATGATTGCAAATGGTAAAGAATTTGATTAAAAGCTCTTTTCCTATGTCAAAAGTTTTAGTTTTCGAGGGTAATAGCTACGTATGTTGAAAAAATGAAGATATTAGACTATTTTATGATTGCAAATGGTAAAGAATGTGATTAAAGGCTCTTTTCCTATGTCAAAAGTTTTAGTTTTCGAGGGTAATAGCTACGTATGTTGAAAAAATTAAGATATTAGACAATTTTATGATTGCACATGGTAAAGAATGTGATTAAAGACTCTTTTCCTATTTCAAAAGTTTTAGTTTTCGAGGGTAATAGCTACGTATGTTGAAAAAATGAAGATATTAGACTATTTTATGATTGCAAATGGTAAAGAATGTGATTAAAGGCTCTTTTCCTATTTCAAAAGTTTTAGTTTTCGAGGGTAATAGCTACGTATGTTGAAAAAATGAAGATATTAGACAATTTTATGATTGCACATGGTAAAGAATGTGATTAAAGGCTATTTTCCTATTTCAAAAGTTTTAGTTTTCGAGGGTAATAGCTACGTATGTTGAAAAAAACGAAGATATTAGACTATTTTATGAATGCAAATGGTAAAGAATGTGATTAAAGCCTCTTTTCCTATTTCAAAAGTTTTAGTTTTCGAGGGTAATAGCTACGTTTGTTGAAAAAATGAAGATATTAGACTATTTTATGATTACAAAAGGTAAAGAATTTGATTAAAGGCTCTTTTCCTATTTCAAAAGTTTTAGTTTTCGAGGGTAATAGCTATGTCTGTGGAAAAAATGAAGATATTAGACAATTTATGATTGCACATGGTAAAGAATGTGATTAAAGGCTCTTTTCCCATTTCAAAAGTTTTAGTTTTTGAGGGTAATAGCTACGTATGTTGAAAAAATTAAGATATTAGACTATTTTATGATTGCATATGGTAAAGAATGTGATTAAAGGCTCTTTTCCTATTTCAAAAGTTTTAGTTTTCGAGGGTAATAGCTACGTATGTTGAAAAAATGAAGATATTAGACTATTTTATGATTGCAAATGGTAAAGAATGTGATTAAAGGCTCTTTCCCTATTTCAAAAGTTTTAGTTTTCGAGGGTAATAGTTAGGTTTGTGGAAAAAATTAAGATATTAGACAATTTTATGATTGCACATGGTAAAGAATGTGATTAAAGACTCTTTTCCTATTTCAAAAGTTTTAGTTTTCGAGGGTAATAGCTACGTATGTTGAAAAAATTAAGATATTAGACAATATTATGATTGCACATGGTAAAGCATGTGATTAAAGGCTCTTTTCCTATTTCAAAAAATTTATTTTTCGAGGGTAATAGCTACGTATGTTGAAAAAATGAAGATTTTAGACTATTTTATGATTGCAAATGGTAAAGAATGTGATTAAAGGCTCTTTTCCTGTGTCAAAAGTTTTAGTTTTCGAGGGTAATAGCTATGTTTGTTGAAAAAATGAAGATATTGGACTATTTTATGATTGCACATGGTAAAGAATGTGATTAAAGGCTCTTTTCCTATTTCAAAAGTTTTAGTTTTCGAGGGTAATAGCTACGTATGTTGAAAAAATGAAGATATTAGACTATTTTATGATTGCAAATGGTAAAGAATGTCATTAAAGGCTCTTTTCCTATGTCAAAAGTTTTAGTTTTCGAGAGTAATAGCTACGTAGGTTGAAAAAATGAAGATATTAGACTATTTTATGATTGCACATGGTAAAGAATGTGATTAAAGGCTCTTTTCCTATTTCAAAAGTTTTAGTTTTCGAGGGTAATAGCTACCTATGTTGAAAAAATTTAGATATTAGACTATTTTATGATTGCAAATTGTAAAAAATGTGATTAAAGGCTCTTTTCCTATTTCAAAAGATTTAGTTTTCGAGGGTAATAGCTACTTATGTTGAAAAAATGAAGATATTAGACTATTTTATGACTGCACATGGTAAAGAATGTGATTAAAGGCTCTTTTCCTATTTCAAAAGTTTTAGTTTTCGAGGGTAATAGCTTTGTCTGTGGAAAAAATGAAGATATTAGACAATTTTATGATTGCACATGGTAAAGAATGTGATTAAAGGCTCTTTTCCTATTTCAAAAGTTTTAGTTTTCGAGGGTAATAGCTACGTATGTTGAAAAAATGAAGATATTAGACTATTTTATGATTGCAGATGGTAAAGAATGTGATTAAAGGTTTTTTTCCTCTTTCAAAAGTTTTAGTTTTCGAGGGTAATAGCTACGTATGTTGAAAAAATGAAGATATTAGACTATTTTATGATTGCAAATGGTAAAGAATGTGATTAAAGGCTCTTTTCCTAATTCAAAAGTTTTAGTTTTCGAGGGTAATAGCTTTGTCTGTGGAAAAAATGAAGATATTAGACAATTTTATGATTGCACATGGTAATGAATGTTATTAAAGGCTCTTTTCCTATTTCAAAAGTTTTAGTTTTCGAGGGTAATAGCTACGTGTGTTGAAAAAATGAAGATATTAGACTATTTTATGATTGCAGATGGTAAAGAATGTGATGAAAGGCTCTTTTCCTATTTCAAAAGTTTTAGTTTTCGAGGTTAATAGCTACGTATGATGAAAAAATGAAGATATTAGACAATTTTATGATTGCACATGGTAAAAAATGTGATTAAAGGCTCTTTTCCTATTTCAAAAGTTTTAGTTTCCGAGGGTAATAGCTACATATGTTGAAAAATGAAGATATTAGACTATTTTATGATTGCAAATGGTAAAGAATGTGATTAAAGGCTCTTTTCCTATTTCAAAAGTTTAAATTTTCGAGGGTAATAGCTACGTATGTTGAAAAAATGAAGATATTAGACGATTTTATGATTGCACATGGTAAAGAATGTGATTAAAGGCTCTTTTCCTATTTCAAAAGTTTTAGCTTTCGAGGGTAATAGCTACATGTGTTGAAAAAATGAAGACATTAGACTATTTAATGATTGCACATGGTAAAGAATGTGATTAAAGGCTCTTTTCCTATTTCAAAAGTTTTAGTTTTCGAGGGTAATATCTACGTATGTTGAAAAAATATAGACATTAGACTATTTTATGATTAAAAATGGTAAAGAATGTGATTAAAGGCTCTTTTCCTATTTCAAAAGTTTTAGTTTTCGAGGGTAATAGTTATGTATTTTGAAAAAATGAAGATATTAGACAATTTTATGATTGCACATGGTAAAGAATGTGATTGAAGGCTCTTTTCCTTTGTCAAAAGTTTTAGTTTTCGAGGGTAATAGCTACGTATGTTGAAAAAATGAAGATATTAGACTATTTTATGATTGCAAATGGTAAAGAATGTGATTAAAGGCTCTTTTCCTATGTCAAAAGTTTTAGTTTTCGAGGGTAATAGCTACGTATGTTGAAAAAATGAAGATATTAGACTATTTTATGATTGCAAATGGTAAAGAATGTGATTAAAGGCTCTTTTCCTATTTCAAAAGTTTTAGTTTTCGAGGATAAAAGCTACGTATGTTGAAAAAATGAAGATATTAGACTATTTTATGATTGCAAATGGTAAAGAATTTGATTAAAAGCTCTTTTCCTATGTCAAAAGTTTTAGTTTTCGAGGGTAATAGCTACGTATGTTGAAAAAATGAAGATATTAGACTATTTTATGATTGCAAATGGTAAAGAATGTGATTAAAGGCTCTTTTCCTATGTCAAAAGTTTTAGTTTTCGAGGGTAATAGCTACGTATGTTGAAAAAATTAAGATATTAGACAATTTTATGATTGCACATGGTAAAGAATGTGATTAAAGACTCTTTTCCTATTTCAAAAGTTTTAGTTTTCGAGGGTAATAGCTACGTATGTTGAAAAAATGAAGATATTAGACTATTTTATGATTGCAAATGGTAAAGAATGTGATTAAAGGCTCTTTTCCTATTTCAAAAGTTTTAGTTTTCGAGGGTAATAGCTACGTATGTTGAAAAAATGAAGATATTAGACAATTTTATGATTGCACATGGTAAAGAATGTGATTAAAGGCTATTTTCCTATTTCAAAAGTTTTAGTTTTCGAGGGTAATAGCTACGTATGTTGAAAAAACGAAGATATTAGACTATTTTATGAATGCAAATGGTAAAGAATGTGATTAAAGGCTCTTTTCCTATTTCAAAAGTTTTAGTTTTCGAGGGTAATAGCTACGTTTGTTGAAAAAATGAAGATATTAGACTATTTTATGATTACAAAAGGTAAAGAATTTGATTAAAGGCTCTTTTCCTATTTCAAAAGTTTTAGTTTTCGAGGGTAATAGCTATGTCTGTGGAAAAAATGAAGATATTAGACAATTTTATGATTGCACATGGTAAAGAATGTGATTAAAGGCTCTTTTCCCCATTTCAAAAGTTTTAGTTTTTGAGGGTAATAGCTACGTATGTTGAAAAAATTAAGATATTAGACTATTTTATGATTGCATATGGTAAAGAATGTGATTAAAGGCTCTTTTCCTATTTCAAAAGTTTTAGTTTTCGAGGGTAATAGCTACGTATGTTGAAAAAATGAAGATATTAGACTATTTTATGATTGCAAATGGTAAAGAATGTGATTAAAGGCTCTTTCCCTATTTCAAAAGTTTTAGTTTTCGAGGGTAATAGTTAGGTTTGTGGAAAAAATTAAGATATTAGACAATTTTATGATTGCACATGGTAAAGAATGTGATTAAAGACTCTTTTCCTATTTCAAAAGTTTTAGTTTTCGAGGGTAATAGCTACGTATGTTGAAAAAATTAAGATATTAGACAATATTATGATTGCACATGGTAAAGCATGTGATTAAAGGCTCTTTTCCTATTTCAAAAAATTTATTTTTCGAGGGTAATAGCTACGTATGTTGAAAAAATGAAGATTTTAGACTATTTTATGATTGCAAATGGTAAAGAATGTGATTAAAGGCTCTTTTCCTGTGTCAAAAGTTTTAGTTTTCGAGGGTAATAGCTATGTTTGTTGAAAAAATGAAGATATTGGACTATTTTATGATTGCACATGGTAAAGAATGTGATTAAAGGCTCTTTTCCTATTTCAAAAGTTTTAGTTTTCGAGGGTAATAGCTACGTATGTTGAAAAAATGAAGATATTAGACTATTTTATGATTGCAAATGGTAAAGAATGTCATTAAAGGCTCTTTTCCTATGTCAAAAGTTTTAGTTTTCGAGAGTAATAGCTACGTAGGTTGAAAAAATGAAGATATTAGACTATTTTATGATTGCACATGGTAAAGAATGTGATTAAAGGCTCTTTTCCTATTTCAAAAGTTTTAGTTTTCGAGGGTAATAGCTACCTATGTTGAAAAAATTTAGATATTAGACTATTTTATGATTGCAAATTGTAAAAAATGTGATTAAAGGCTCTTTTCCTATTTCAAAAGATTTAGTTTTCGAGGGTAATAGCTACTTATGTTGAAAAAATGAAGATATTAGACTATTTTATGACTGCAAATGGTAAAGAATGTGATTGAAGGCTCTTTTCTTATTTCAAAAGTTTTAGTTTTCGAGGGTAATAGCTACGTATGTTGAAAAAATGAAGATATTAGACTATTTTATGATTGCACATGGTAAAGAATGTGATTAAAGGCTCTTTTCCTATTTCAAAAGTTTTAGTTTTCGAGGGTTTTAGCTAAGTATGTTGAAAAAATTAAGATATTAGACAATTTTATGATTGCACATGGTAAAGCATGTGATTAAAGGCTCTTTTCCTATTTCAAAAGTTTTAGTTTTCGAGGGTAATAGCTACGTATGTTGAAAAAATGAAGATATTAGACTATTTTATGATTGCAAATGGTAAAGAATGTGATTAAAGGCTCTTTTCCTATGTCAAAAGTTTTAGTTTTCGAGGGTAATAGCTATGTCTGTTGAAAAAAATGAAGATATTGGACTATTTTATGATTGCACATGGTAAAAAATATGATTAAAGGCTCTTTTCCTATGTCAAAAGTTTTAGTTTTCGAGGGTAATAGCTACGTATGTTGAAAAAATGAAGATATTACACTATTTTATGATTGCACATGGTAAAGAATGTGATTAAAGGCTCTTTTTCTACTTCAAAAGTTTTAATTTTCGAGGGTAATAGCTACGTATGTTGAAAAAATGAAGATATTAGACTATTTTATGATTGCAAATGGTAAAGAATGTGATTAAAGGCTCTTTTCCTATGTCAAAAGTTTTAGTTTTCGAGGGTAATAGCTATGTCTGTTGAAAAAATTAAGATATTGGACTATTTTATGATTGCATATGGTAAAGAATGTAATTAAAGGCTCTTTTCCTTTGTCAAAAGTTTTAGTTTTCGAGGGTAATAGCTACGTATGTTGAAAAAATGAAGATATTACACTATTTTATGATTGCAAATGGTAAAGAATGTGATTAAAGGCTCTTTTCCTATTTCAAAGGTTTTAGCTTTCGAAGGTAATAGCTACGTATGTTGAAAAAATGAAGATATTAGACTATTTTATGATTGCACATGGTAAAGAATGTGATTAAAGGCTCTTTTCCTATTTCAAAAGTTTTAGTTTTCGAGGGTGATAGCTACGTATGTTGAAAAAATGAAGATATTAGACAATTTTATGATTGCACATGGTAAAGAATGTGATTAAAGGCTCTTTTCCTATTTCAAAAGTTTTAGTTTTCGAGGGTAATAGCTACGTATGTTGAAAAAATTAAGATATTAGACAATTTTATGATTGCACATGGTAAAGCATGTGATTAAAGGCTCTTTTCCTATTTCAAAAGTTTTAGTTTTCGAGGGTAATAGCTACGTATGTTGAAAAAATGAAGATATTAGACTATTTTATGATTGCAAATGGTAAAGAATGTGATTAAAGGCTCTTTTCCTATGTCAAAAGTTTTAGTTTTCGAGGGTAATAGCTATGTCTGTTGAAAAAATGAAGATATTGGACTATTTTATGATTGCACATGGTAAAGAATGTGATTAAAGGCTCTTTTCCTTTGTCAAAAGTTTTAGTTTTCGAGGGTAATAGCTACGTATGTTGAAAAAATGAAGATATTAGACTATTTTATGATTGCAAATGGTAAAGAATGTGATTAAAGGCTCTTTTCCTATGTCAAAAGTTTTAGTTTTCGAGGGTAATAGCTACGTATGTTGAAAAAATGAAGATATTACACTATTTTATGATTGCAAATGGTAAAGAATGTGATTAAAGGCTCTTTTCCTATTTCAAAAGTTTTAGTTTTCGAAGGTAATAGCTACGTATGTTGAAAAAATGAAGATATTAGACAATTTTATGATTGCACATGGTAAAGAATGTGATTAAAGGCTCTTTTCCTATTTCAAAAGTTTTAGTTTTAGAGGGTAATAGCTACGTATGTTGAAAAAATGAAGATATTAGACTATTTTATGAATGCAAATGGTAAAGAATGTGATTAAAGGCTCTTTTCCTATTTCAAAAGTTTTAGTTTTCGAGGGTAATAGCTACGTATGTTGAAAAAATGAAGATATTAGACTATTTTATGATTGCAAATGGTAAAGAATGTGATTAAAGGCTCTTTTCCTATTTCAAAAGTTTTAGTTTTCGAGGGTAATAACTATGTCTGTGGAAAAAATGAAGATATTAGACAATTTTATGATTGCACATGGTAAAGAATGTGATTAAAGGCTCTTTTCCTATTTCAAAAGTTTTAGTTTTCGAGGGTAATAGCTACGTATGTTGAAAAAATGAAGATATTAGACTATTTTATGATTGCACATGGTAAAGAATGTGATTAAAGGCTCTTTTCCAATTTCAAAAGTTTTAGTTTTCGAGGGTAATAGCTACGTATGTTGAAAAAATGAAGATATTAGACTATTTTATGATTGCAAATGGTAAAGAATGTGATTAAAGGCTCTTTTCCTATTTCAAAAGTTTTAGTTTTCGAGGGTAATAGCTAGGTTTGTGGAAAAAATGAAGATATTAGACTATTTTATGATTGCACATGGTAAAGAATGTGATTAAAGGCTCTTTTCCTATTTCAAAAGTTTTAGTTTTCGAGGGTAATAGCTACGTATTTTGAAAAAATGAAGATGTTAGACAATTATATGATTGCACATGGTAAAGAATGTGATTAAAGGCTCTTTTCCTATTTCAAAAGTTTTAGTTTTCGAGGGTAATAGCTACGTATGTTGAAAAAATCAAGATATTAGACTATTTTATGATTGCACATGGTAAAGAATGTGATTAAAGGCTCTTTTCCTATTTCAAAAGTTTTAGTTTTCGAGGGTAATAGCTTTGTCTGTGAAAAAATGAAGATATTAGACAATTTTATGATTGCACATGGTAAAGAATGTGATTAAAGGCTCTTTTACTATTTCAAAAGTTTTAGTTTTCGAGGGTAATAGCTACGTATGTTGAAAAAATGAAGATATTAGACTATTTTATGATTGCAGATGGTAAAGAATGTGATTAAAGGCTCTTTTCCTCTTTCAAAAGTTTTAGTTTTCGAGGGTAATAGCTACGTATGTTGAAAAAATGAAGATATTAGACTATTTTATGATTGCAAATGGTAAAGAATGTGATTAAAGGCTCTTTTCCTAATTCAAAAGTTTTAGTTCTCGAGGGTAATAGCTTTGTCTGTGGAAAAAATGAAGATATTAGACAATTTTATGATTGCACATGGTAATGAATGTTATTAAAGGCTCTTTTCCTATTTCAAAAGTTTTAGTTTTCGAGGGTGATAGCTACGTGTGTTGAAAAAATGAAGATATTAGACTATTTAATGATTGCACATGGTAAAGAATGTGATTAAAGGCTCTTTTCCTATTTCAAAAGTTTTAGTTTTCGAGGGTAATAGCTTTGTCTGTGGAAAAAATATTAGACTATTTTATGATTGAAAATGGTAAAGAATGTGATTAAAGGCTCTTTTCCTATTTCAAAAGTTTTAGTTTTCGAGGGTAATATCTACGTATGTTGAAAAAATATAGACATTAGACTATTTTATGATTAAAAATGGTAAAGAATGTGATTAAAGGCTCTTTTCCTATTTCAAAAGTTTTAGTTTTCGAGGGTAATAGTTATGTATTTTGAAAAAATGAAGATATTAGACAATTTTATGATTGCACATGGTAAAGAATGTGATTGAAGGCTCTTTTCCTTTGTCAAAAGTTTTAGTTTTCGAGGGTAATAGCTACGCATGTTGAAAAAATGAAGATATTAGACTATTTTATGATTGCAAATGGTAAAGAATGTGATTAAAGGCTCTTTTCCTATGTCAAAAGTTTTAGTTTTCGAGGGTAATAGCTACGTATGTTGAAAAAATGAAGATATTAGACTATTTTATGATTGCAAATGGTAAAGAATGTGATTAAAGGCTCTTTTCCTATTTCAAAAGTTTTAGTTTTCGAGGATAATAGCTACGTATGTTGAAAAAATGAAGATATTAGACTATTTTATGATTGCAAATGGTAAAGAATTTGATTAAAAGCTCTTTTCCTATGTCAAAAGTTTTAGTTTTCTAGGGTAATAGCTACGTATGTTGAAAAAATGAAGATATTAGACTATTTTATGATTGCAAATGGTAAAGAATGTGATTAAAGGCTCTTTTCCTACGTCAAAAGTTTTAGTTTTCGAGGGTAATAGCTACGTATGTTGAAAAAATTATGATATTAGACAATTTTATGATTGCACATGGTAAAGAATGTGATTAAAGACTCTTTTCCTATTTCAAAAGTTTTAGTTTTCGAGGGTAATAACTATGTCTGTGGAAAAAATGAAGATATTAGACAATTTTATGATTGCACATGGTAAAGAATGTGATTAAAGGCTCTTTTCCTATTTCAAAAGTTTTAGTTTTCGAGGGTAATAGCTACGTATGTTGAAAAAATGAAGATATTAGACTATTTTGTGATTGCACATGGTAAAGAATGTGATTAAAGACTCTTTTCCTATTTCAAAAGTTTTAGTTTTCGAGGGTAATAGCTACGTATGTTGAAAAAATGAAGATATTAGACTATTTTATGATTGCAAATGGTAAAGAATGTGATTAAAGGCTCTTTTCCTATTTCAAAAGTTTTAGTTTTCGAGGGTAATAGCTAGGTTTGTGGAAAAAATGAAGATATTAGACTATTTTATGATTGCACATGGTAAAGAATGTGATTAAAGGCTCTTTTCCTATTTCAAAAGTTTTAGTTTTCGAGGGTAATAGCTACGTATTTTGAAAAAATGAAGATGTTAGACAATTATATGATTGCACATGGTAAAGAATGTGATTAAAGGCTCTTTTCCTATTCAAAAGTTTTAGTTTTCGAGGGTAATAGCTACGTATGTTGAAAAAATCAAGATATTAGACTATTTTATGATTGCACATGGTAAAGAATGTGATTAAAGGCTCTTTTCCTATTTCAAAAGTTTTAGTTTTCGAGGGTAATAGCTTTGTCTGTGGAAAAAATGAAGATATTAGACAATTTTATGATTGCAAATGGTAAAGAATGTGATTAAAGGCTCTTTTACTATTTCAAAAGTTTTAGTTTTCGAGGGTAATAGCTACGTATGTTGAAAAAATGAAGATATTAGACTATTTTATGATTGCAGATGGTAAAGAATGTGATTAAAGGCTCTTTTCCTCTTTCAAAAGTTTTAGTTTTCGAGGGTAATAGCTACGTATGTTGAAAAAATGAAGATATTAGACTATTTTATGATTGCAAATGGTAAAGAATGTGATTAAAGGCTCTTTTCCTAATTCAAAAGTTTTAGTTCTCGAGGGTAATAGCTTTGTCTGTGGAAAAAATGAAGATATTAGACAATTTTATGATTGCACATGGTAATGAATGTTATTAAAGGCTCTTTTCCTATTTCAAAAGTTTTAGTTTTCGAGGGTGATAGCTACGTGTGTTGAAAAAATGAAGATATTAGACTATTTTATGATTGCAGATGGTAAAGAATGTGATGAAAGGCTCTTTTCCTATTTCAAAAGTTTTAGTTTTCGAGGGTAATAGCTACGTATGATGAAAAAATGAAGATATTAGACAGTTTTATGATTGCACATGGTAAAGAATGTGATTAAAGGCTCTTTTCCTATTTCAAAAGTTTTAGTTTCCGAGGGTAATAGCTACATATGTTGAAAAATGAAGATATTACACTATTTTATGATTGCAAATGGTAAAGAATGTGATTAAAGGCTCTTTTCCTATTTCAAAAGTTTAAATTTTCGAGGGTAATAGCTACGTATGTTGAAAAAATGAAGATATTAGACGATTTTATGATTGCACATGGTAAAGAATGTGATTAAAGGCTCTTTTCCTATTTCAAAAGTTTTAGCTTTCGAGGGTAATAGCTACACGTGTTGAAAAAATGAAGATATTAGACTATTTAATGATTGCACATGGTAAAGAATGTGATTAAAGGCTCTTTTCATATTTCAAAAGTTTTAGTTTTCGAGGGTAATAGCTTTGTCTGTGGAAAAAATATTAGACTATTTTATGATTGAAAATGGTAAAGAATGTGATTAAAGGCTCTTTTCCTATTTCAAAAGTTTTAGTTTTCGAGGGTAATATCTACGTATGTTGAAAAAATATAGATATTAGACTATTTTATGATTAAAAATGGTAAAGAATGTGATTAAAGGCTCTTTTCCTATTTCAAAAGTTTTAGTTTTCGAGGGTAATAGTTATGTATTTTGAAAAAATGAAGATATTAGACAATTTTATGATTGCACATGGTAAAGAATGTGATTGAAGGCTCTTTTCCTATTTCAAAAGTTTTAGCTTTCGAGGGTAATAGCTACATGTGTTGAAAAAATGAAGATATTAGACTATTTAATGATTGCACATGGTAAAGAATGTGATTAAAGGCTCTTTTCCTATTTCAAAAGTTTTAGTTTTCGAGGGTAATAGCTTTGTCTGTGGAAAAAATATTAGACTATTTTATGATTGAAAATGGTAAAGAATGTGATTAAAGGCTCTTTTCCTATTTCAAAAGTTTTAGTTTTCGAGGGTAATATCTACGTATGTTGAAAAAATATAGACATTAGACTATTTTATGATTAAAAATGGTAAAGAATGTGATTAAAGGCTCTTTTCCTATTTCAAAAGTTTTAGTTTTCGAGGGTAATAGTTATGTATTTTGAAAAAATGAAGATATTAGACAATTTTATGATTGCACATGGTAAAGAATGTGATTGAAGGCTCTTTTCCTTTGTCAAAAGTTTTAGTTTTCGAGGGTAATAGCTACGCATGTTGAAAAAATGAAGATATTAGACTATTTTATGATTGCAAATGGTAAAGAATGTGATTAAAGGCTCTTTTCCTATGTCAAAAGTTTTAGTTTTCGAGGGTAATAGCTACGTATGTTGAAAAAATGAAGATATTAGACTATTTTATGATTGCAAATGGTAAAGAATGTGATTAAAGGCTCTTTTCCTATTTCAAAAGTTTTAGTTTTCGAGGATAATAGCTACGTATGTTGAAAAAATGAAGATATTAGACTATTTTATGATTGCAAATGGTAAAGAATTTGATTAAAAGCTCTTTTCCTATGTCAAAAGTTTTAGTTTTCTAGGGTAATAGCTACGTATGTTGAAAAAATGAAGATATTAGACTATTTTATGATTGCAAATGGTAAAGAATGTGATTAAAGGCTCTTTTCCTACGTCAAAAGTTTTAGTTTTCGAGGGTAATAGCTACGTATGTTGAAAAAATTATGATATTAGACAATTTTATGATTGCACATGGTAAAGAATGTGATTAAAGACTCTTTTCCTATTTCAAAAGTTTTAGTTTTCGAGGGTAATAACTATGTCTGTGGAAAAAATGAAGATATTAGACAATTTTATGATTGCAAATGGTAAAGAATGTGATTAAAGGCTCTTTTCCTATTTCAAAAGTTTTAGTTTTCGAGGGTAATAGCTACGTATGTTGAAAAAATGAAGATATTAGACAATTTTATGATTGCAAATGGTAAAGAATGTGATTAAAGGCTCTTTTCCTATTTCAAAAGTTTTAGTTTTCGAGGGTAATAGCTACGTATGTTGAAAAAACGAAGATATTAGACTATTTTATGAATGCAAATGGTAAAGAATGTGATTAAAGGCTCTTTTCCTATTTCAAAAGTTTTAGTTTTCAAGGGTAATAGCTAGGTTTGTGGAAAAAATGAAGATATTAGACTATTTTATGATTACAAAAGGTAAAGAATGTGATTAAAGGCTCTTTTCCTATTTCAAAAGTTTTAGTTTTCGAGGGTAATAGCTATGTCTGTGGAAAAAATGAAGATATTAGAAAATTTTAAGATTGCACATGGTAAAGAATGTGATTAAAGGCTCTTTTCCCATTTCAAAAGTTTTAGTTTTTGAGGGTAATAGCTACGTATGTTGAAAAAATGAAGATATTAGACTATTTTATGATTGCATATGGTAAAGAATGTGATTAAAGGCTCTTTTCCTATTTCAAAAGTTTTAGTTTTCGAGGGTAATAGCTACGTATGTTGAAAAAATGAAGATATTAGACTATTTTATGATTGCAAATGGTAAAGAATGTGATTAAAGGCTCTTTTCCTATTTCAAAAGTTTTAGTTTTCGAGGGTAATAGTTAGGTTTGTGGAAAAAATTAAGATATTAGACAATTTTATGATTGCACATGGTAAAGAATGTGATTAAAGACTCTTTTCCTATTTCAAAAGTTTTAGTTTTCGAGGGTAATAGCTACGTATGTTGAAAAAATGAAGATATTAGACAATTTTATGATTGCACATGGTAAAGAATGTGATTAAAGACTCTTTTCCTATTTCAAAAGTTTTAGTTTTCGAGGGTAATAGCTACGTATGTTGAAAAAACGAAGATATTAGACAATTTTATGATTGCACATGGTAAAGAATGTGATTAAAGGCTATTTTCCTATTTCAAAAGTTTTAGTTTTCGAGGGTAATAGCTGCGTATGTTGAAAAAACGAAGATATTAGACTATCTTATGAATGCAAATGGTAAAGAATGTGATTAAAAGCTCTTTTCCTATTTAAAGTTTTAGTTTTCGAGGATAATAGCTACGTGTGTTGAAAAAATGAAGATATTAAACTATTTTATGATTGCAAATGGTAAAGAATGTAATTAAAGGCTCTTTTCCTATGTCAAAAGTTTTAGTTTTCGAGGATAATAGCTACGTATGCTGAAAAAATGAAGATGTTAAACTATTTTATCATTGCAAATGGTAAAGAATGTGATTAAAGGCTCTTTTCCTATTTCAAAAGTTTTAGTTTTCGAGGGTAATAGCTTTGTCTGTGGAAAAAAATGAAAATATTAGACTATTTATGATTGAAAATGGTAAAGAATGTGATTAAAGGCTCTTTTCCTATTTCAAAAGTTTTAGTTTTCGAGGGTAATAGTTACGTATTTGAAAAAATGAAGATATTAGACAATTTTTTGATTGCACATGGTAAAGAATGTGATTAAAGGCTCTTTTCCTATTTCAAAAGTTTTAGTTTTTGAGGGTAATAGCTACGTATGTTGAAAAAATGAAAATATTAGACTATTTTATGATTTCAAATGGTAAAGAATGTGATTAAAGGCTCTTTTCCTATTTCAAAAGTTTTAGTTTTCGAGGGTAATAGCTACGTATGTTGAAAAAATGAAGATATTAGACTATTTTATGATTCCAAATGGTAAAGAATGTGATTAAAGGCTCTTTTCCTATTTCAAAAGTTTTAGTTTCCGAGGGTAATAGCTACATATGTTGAAAAAATGAAGATATTAGACTATTTTATGATTGCAAATGGTAAAGAATGTGACTAAAGGCTCTTTTCCTATTTCAAAAGTTTAAGTTTTCGAGGGTAATAGCTACGTATGTTGAAAAAATGAAGATATTAGACTATTTTATGATTGCACATGGTAAAGAATGTGATTAAAGGCTCTTTTCCTATTTCAAAAGTTTTAGTTTTCGAGGGTAATAGCTACGTGTGTTGAAAAAATTAAGATACTAGACTATTTTATGATTGCAAATAGTAAAGAATGTAATTAAAGGCTCTTTTCCTATGTCAAAAGTTTTAGTTTTCGAGGATAATAGCTACGTATGCTGAAAAAATGAAAATATTAAACTATTTTATCATTGCAAATGGTAAAGAATGTAATTAAAGGCTCTTTTCCTATGTCAAAAGTTTTAGTTTTCGAGGATAATAGCTACGTATGCTGAAAAAATGAAGATATTAAACTATTTTATCATTGCAAATGGTAAAGAATGTGATTAAAGCTCTTTTCCTATTTCAAAAGTTTTAGTTTTCGAGGATAATAGCTTTGTCTGTGGAAAAAATGAAGATATTAGACAATTTTATGATTGCACATGGTAAAGAATGTGATTAAAGGCTCTTTTCCTATTTCAAAAGTTTTAGTTTTCGAGGGTAATAGCTAGGTATGTTGAAAAAATTAAGATATTAGACTATTTTATGATTGCACATGGTAAAGAATGTGATTAAAGGCTCTTTTCCTATTTCAAAAGTTTTAGTTTTCGAGGGTAATAGCTTTGTCTGTGGAAAAAATGAAGATATTAGGCAATTTTATGATTGCACATGGTAAAGAATGTGATTAAAGGCTCTTTTCCTATTTCAAAAGTTTTAGTTTTCGAGGGTAATAGCTACATATGTTGAAAAATGAAGATATTAGACTATTTTATGATTGCAAATGGTAAAGAATGTGATTAAAGGCTCTTTTCCTATTTCAAAAGTTTAAGTTTTCGAGGGTAATAGCTACGTATGTTGAAAAAATGAAGATATTAACCTATTTTATGATTGCAAATGGTAAAGAATGTGATTAAAGGCTCTTTTCCTATTTCAAAAGTTTTAGTTTTCGAGGGTAATAGTTAAGTATTTTGAAAAAATGAAGATATTAGACAATTTTATGATTGCACATGGTAAAAAATGTGATTAAAGGCTCTTTTCCTATTTCAAAAGTTTTAGTTTTCGAGGGTAATAGCTACGTATGTTGAAAAAATGAAGATATTAGACTATTTTATGATTGCAAATGGTAAAGAATGTGATTAAAGGCTCTATTCCTATTTCAAAAGTTTTAGTTTTCGAGGGTAATAGCTACGTATGTTGAAAAAATGAAGATATTAGACTATTTTATGATTGCAAATGGTAAAGAATGTGATTAAAGGCTCTTTTTCTATGTCAAAAGTTTTAGTTTTCGAGGGTAATAGCTACGTAAGTTGAAAAAATGAAGATATTAGACAATTTTATGATTGCACATGGTAAAGAATGTGATTAAAGACTCTTTTCCTATTTCAAAAGGTTTAGTTTTCGAGGGTATTAGCTACGTATGTTGAAAAAATGAAGATATTAGACTATTTTATGATTGCAAATGGTAAAGAATGTGATTAAAGGCTCTTTTCCTATTTCAAAAGTTTTAGTTTTCGAGGGTAATAGCTACGTATGTTGAATAAATGAAGATATTAGACAATTTTATGATTGCACATGGTAAAGAATGTGATTAAAGGCTATTTTCCTATTTCAAAAGTTTTAGTTTTCGAGGTTAATAGCTAAGTATGTTGAAAAAATGAAGATATTAGACAATTTTATGATTGCACATGGTAAAGAATGTGATTAAAGACTCTATTCCTATTTCAAAAGTTTTAGTTTTCGAGGGTAATAGCTACGTATGTTGAAAAATGAAGATATTAGACTATTTTATGATTGCAAATGGTAAAGAATGTGATTAAAGGGTCTTTTCCTATTTCAAAAGTTTTAGTTTTCGAGGGTAATAGCTTCGTATGTTGAAAAAATGAAGATATTAGACAATTTTATGATTCCACATGGTAAAGAATGTGATTAAAGGCTATTTTCCTATTTCAAAAGTTTTAGTTTTCGAGGGTAATAGCTACGTATGTTGAAAAAACGAAGATATTAGACTATTTTATGAATGCAAATGGTAAAGAATGTGATTAAAGGCTCTTTTCCTATTTCAAAAGTTTTAGTTTTCGAGGGTAATAGCTACGTATGTTGAAAAAATGAAGATATTAGACTATTTTATGATTACAAAAGGTAAAGAATGTGATTAAAGGCTCTTTTCCTATTTCAAAAGTTTTAGTTTTCGAGGGTAATAGCTATGTCTGTGGAAAAAATGAAGATATTAAACAATTTTATGATTGCACATGGTAAAGAATGTGATTAAAGGCTCTTTTCCTATTTCAAAAGTTTTAGTTTTCGAGGGTAATAGCTACGTATGTTGAAAAAATAAAGATATTAGACTATTTTATGATTGCAAATGGTAAAGAATGTGATTAAAGGCTCTTTTCCTATTTCAAAAGTTTTAGTTTTCGAGGGTAATAGCTAGGTCTGTGGAAAAAATTAAGATATTAGACTATTTTATGATTGCACATGGTAAAGAATGTGATTAAAGGCTCTTTTCCTATTACAAAAGTTTTAGTTTTCGAGGGTAATAGCTACGTACGTTGAAAAAATGAAGATATTAGGCTATTTTATGATTGCAAATGGTAAAGAATGTGATTAAAGGCTCTTTTCCTATTTCAAAAGTTTTAGTTTTCAAGGGTAATAGCTACGTATGTTGAAAAAATGAAGATATTAGACAATTTTATGATTGCACATGGTAAAGAATGTGATTAAAGGCTCTTTTCCTATTTCAAAAGTTTTAGTTTTCGAGGGTAATAGCTACGTATGTTGAAAAAATGAAGATATTAGACTATTTTATGATTGCAAATGGTAAAGAATGTGATTAAAGGCTCTTTTCCTATTTCAAAAGTTTTGGTTTTTGAGGGTAATAGCTACGTATGTTGAAAAAATGAAGATATTAGACTATTATATGATTGCAAATGGTAAAGAATATGATTAAAGACTCTTTTCCTATCTCAAAAGTTTTAGTTTTCGAGGGTAATAGCTTTGTCTGTGGAAAAAATGAAGATATTAGACAATTTTATGATTGCACATGGTAAAGAATGTGATTAAAGGATCTTTTACTATT
>NW_027066288.1:0-19032 GCF_032884065.1 Artemia franciscana
AAATGACGTTTGCATCGGCCACTGCGCGTCTTTTCCAAAATTACGTCTTGCATATGACTCATAGAAATAGTAGATAGACTAGCTAGAATCAAACTTTCACTGTTTCTAGTGAAGGCTTGCGCCATAAAGTTATATCTAGTGAAATTATATCTTGTGAAGGCTTGCGCGATACTATTCTAGCAAATTCGATAATTTATTGTCAATAGAATCAATAGTAGATAGACTAGCTAGAATCAATAATACTTTTAATAGATTCAGCAGTGAAAGTTTGATTCTAGCTAGTTTATCTACTATTTCTATGAGTCATATGCAAGAATATAATATCGGTAGAAATAGACAATAATATCGGCCACTGCGCGTCTTTTCTAAAATGACGTCTTGCATATGACTCATAGAAATAGTAGATAGACTAGCTATAATAGACAAATAAAACTCATAGAAATAGTAGATAGACTAGCTAGAATCAAACTATGAATGAATGAATGAATGAACTTTATTACCCGTAAAGTATAAAAAACACAAAGTACGGAGTATTATGAATAAATAAACAAAAACAAATACGATAAACAGCGAAGAAATACAAAATTGAAACTAATAAAAGACAATATGAATTAATCAACCAGTATCAATATGGAAAAAAGGCTGCAGAGGGTCATAAACGTGAATAAAGTTGACAGTCTTTTTACATAAATCATCACTGGAAGACTGAATCCGAGAAGGCACATCTACTAAACCAAATTTAGCAATTATTTTTTTGTTTCGGTGCCATCTAGGAAGCCGGAGGAGGAATTTGCAATATCTGAAATAAGCCGTACGTAGAGTATGTTGATCTTTCTAACGAAACAGATGAGCCATGCCTGATAAAAACAAAAGCACAGGGGCGCAATAAGCGTTATAAATCATGCACAAACCGTTGCGGTTATAACGGCTTTTGTTTGGGGATATTTTTCCGTAAGCGACGCGTAGGTTTTTCACGGCTTGATTCACTAGGGATGAACAGGTAGCGGAAAGTGTTGGGCCGAAACACAGACCAAGCCAACTAACTAAAGAAGAACATGGTAGAACTGCAGTCCCAGTAACAAATGGAGTGACCGCATAAGGGCTATTAAAACAAATAAACTCGCATTTAGACGCATTAACTGACAGTCCAATCTTAGATAGTTCATTGGTTAATATAGTAAAATTAAAAAGCAGTCCACGGCGAGTCCGGGCAACAAGAAGAACGTCATCTGCATATGCAATAGAAGACAAACCAGTATTACCGTAAAAAACCGAACTTCTAAGGGGACGCAGGCACGATGCAAGCACGCATTTAAATATACTAGGAGACAATACGGGACCTTGCCAAACTCCCTTATTAATTTTTACCGGGTCAGATATTTGGCCATTCCAGGTAACTTGAATTTTAGACTTTGAATACCAAGAAGACAATAACTTAGTACGGAAGGATTAACACCTGAAGACGCAAGGGAAAATAGAGCCTGAGAGTGTACAATATTGTCGAAAGCTCCAGAAATATCAACAGTAAGACAGTATAAAGACATTTTAGCTTTTACGGCATCTTTCATGAGTCGGCTTAAAACATGATGTGCATGGGAGCAACCGAAACTTTTCCGAAAACCAAATTGAAAAGGCGTAAAATCACAATTCGACTCAATTTCTGGTAGTAACAAATGTTCAAGCAACTTACTTAAGAAACACGATACTGTAATGGGACGATAATTCATACATGACGTGGGGTCCTTGCCTCGCTTTTGAATAGACGTTACACGGCCACAAAGGAAACTATCAGGAACAAGCGACTGTGCTAAGCAAGACTGGAAAAATATTTGTAAATGGTTAAATAGAGCAGGGACAATCATAAGCAAAAAATCGGTAAGAAAGGCCGTCACCATCAAGGCTATTTGAACGCTTAATTTTTCTTAAAGCCCGGCGAATTTCAGATATTGCTACAGGCTGGACATGAGCCTGCAGGAGACGGTATGGTAAAAGCGGTTTAAGCAACTTATAATAAAAACACTGAAGAAAACTATTAAATACACTGAACACACGCTTATAATGATCAACAAAATTAGCTAGCTGGAGACAAGATAGGGTAGATGGGGAACATTTCTCACTATTAATAACCTTATTCCAGGAGGCCTTATCGGTGGGGCCTGGCCATGCATTCAAGCGTGCCCTCTTCAAACTGGCCTTATATTCAAGTTTACACTTTTGTTTCACAGAGAAAACAGCTCCGGAAGATGGTCGGTCACATGATATCCACATACGTAGCCAAAATTTGGCTTTTTGCTTAGCACGTTTTACTTCAGGATCAACGTTCCAATTAGGCTTTCTTGTACCAATCCTAACTTTATCCACAGGCACTGCAGGTTTGGAAGCTGATTTAAGGCAATGGACGATTTGACAATAATAGAAATTTAGATCAACTGTACTTGAAGGCGAGGAAACTGACGTTTGCAGCAGGTGATATGGCACTTTTATGGTCGAGAGTAAAGCAGTTAGCTTAGCAAGGTATAGTGGGACATTAGCACGATCCCAATTCAACTTCATATGCCACTTCGGCTGAGCCGAAAGTATTTTGCCAGATAGCTCACAGGACAAATTACAGCTAAGAATAAGGTGATCGTCGTCAATCTTCTCTTCGTCCACCCTGACAATCGATGATATTAAGCTGGAACTGGAAGAGATCACGTGATCCAGGTTCGATTTTGAACAGCCTCTGTTATGAATATACGTGAATGGGACGCTCTTAACTGCGACGTGATATATGCTAGGAAGTGATTCTAGCAAGAGGATTGATCTATCGGAGGTACCAAGAATGTCACAGTTAAGGTCACCAGCTAAAACCCAATTTAGGTCTTTCAAACGTAGACTTTCGAGTAGAGACTTTAAACTGGAGTAACATTTAGCGAAAGATGTGAACGATGCTATAGAACGTCGATCGCAAGGTCAGTAAACGTTTATAAAGGCGGTACTGTCACATTGAATCGCTAAGATATTATCATCACAATGAATCACAGAGGGCTTTGATGGGGAACGGAAAAAAATTGCTAGGCCACCGGAAGGGCGGCCTCTAGTTTGCTTGGCCGGACAGATGGTGGACAGAAGATCGCTTCAGGCTAGAAACATTTGATTTGGTCAAAAGATGTTCTTGCAAGAACACTATGTCATGGACTAATAATTCATTAATTAACAAGTCTTTGTCTTTTGTGCCGTTAATATTAAGAGAAGCAAAACTTAAAATAGTGGCTTGGTTCATTTTGGAGCAGAGTTCAGAGCGCGTTTTATCACTGGGCCATTCATACTATAGGAAACATGAGCTTCGCCGCAGTTGGCACATTTCGGAGCCTCTAAGCAAGGATTGTCTTTAGTATTGGAATGGCATCCAGAACATTTAGAGCACTTCATCTCATTCGGGGCACATGGGCAGTGAACTAACGAATGATGGATAATTTGGCATCTAAGACACCGTCTGGGCAATTCTTTGTATTCCGATATTTTAAAAGACTCGTAACCCAAGCGCAGACCCTGTAGCGATGGCAGATTTTAGTGCAGCGGAATCAAGGAACTCTAAACGGAATGTATGAGAAGAGCTGATCTGGCTGGCCTCAACAAGACCAGGAATAACGGAGATGAGTATACTGCTAGAAACACTGTCGGGAAGTCCCCTAATTACTCCAAGACGTTTGCGATCAATCACTTTAGCAAGAATATTTGGATAGCTCGCAACAGCAGATGCGGCAAGAGAATTGGCGGAAACTTTATCCCGCGTAACAACAACCCATCTTTTCCATACCGGATCGGACTTTACCGACACAATACCGTCATGTCCGGAGAAAGAATCAAGCTTTTCCTTGCGAGAAACGGGGTCTCTTAGTTCTGGAGGCGGATATTTAAGAACAACGGCGTACGAGGTTTTGTGATTGGTACCCTTACTATCTGAGACCAAAGAACTATTAATAGACGTTGTTGGACTATTGAGGTGAGCAAGCGATTTTAACTGATCAAGGCACTGGTTGACTTTGGCGGTAAGGATAGAATAAGCTGACGCTGGAATGCCAGGGACTTCAGAGGGGGATTTGATCACGAACTCTGGAATATCAATATTTTCTGCAGAGCAGCGAGAAAGAGTAGCGATAATGTCCGACAATGAACTATTCTTCGCACTGGGTCCCGAACGACGAGGTATAGGCTCATCTGGGAAGCAATTGCTATATAAAAGTTTCTTAGCTCCAAGAACATCTTCATACGGGAAAAAATCACTAGCGTATTTCACAATAGACTGATGGTCTAACCCCTCATCAAGATTGTGCTGAGCAAAATTCAAAACTGGGCAATAATAAAGCGTACTGGTATTCCAATTGTCCATGATAAGCAAATTTCACTCACGGCTCGCATCAGTCCAAAAACAATTAAGTGAAAAAGGTATATCCACAGAGAAGTTCTCAAAAGCACAATTATGAAATGATCCGCACTGGCTAAATGAATGCAATGAGAATAAATAATAACTTATCTTTGAGTGGGGCTAGTAATCCAGTGATTTGCAAGTAATCCGAATATTTCAATGCATGACTCAGATGATAGTAGTGCTGAATACTAACTCACAGCCACAATCCATAAATAATCCTTAAGCCGTAATCGTATACAAGTTTATAAATTTATCGAACAAGTTTCAATTACAAGTTCAAAAGTATTTCACTCGCTATTTATTCCAAACAGGTACAGAGTTAATCCGGCTTAAATTCAATTAGTTGTTGACTGGTCAAATCACACGTCACAAATTATCAGAGCTAGCGAAATGCGACTGCACTGAATGAATGCTAGATGGTCTAGAGAATAGTAGATAGTAGACTATCTACTATTCCGATATACAAGTTATTATTGTCTATTAAATAGACAATAATATCGGCCACTGCGCGTCTTTTCTAAAATGATGTCTTGCATATGACTCATAGAAATAGTAGATAGACTAGCTAGAATCAAACTTTCTTGTATTCTAATTGATTTTAAAAACTTACTATTGATTCTAGACCAGCTAGAATCAATAGTAGATAGACTAGCTAGAATCAATAAAACTTTTAATAGATTCAGCAGTGAAAGTTTGATTCTATTTCTATGAGTCATACGCATATTCTCGTATGCAAGTCCTTGTGCAAAATATTTTGATTCTAGCTAGTCTATCTACTATTTCTATGAGTCATATCCACGAACACCGCCCCGTTTAATAAAACTACAATAAAACTTTTAATAGATTCAGCAGTGAAAGTTTGATTCTAGCTAGTCTATCTACTATTTCTATGAGTCATATGCAAGACAATAATATCGTAGAAATAGACAATAATGTATGATTGTAGATTGTAGCAATAAAGTTTGATTGTAGCTAGTCTATCTACTATTTCTTATCAATTTCTACTATTTCTGTTCGTGGATTTGCTTACTAGGTCAGAGATCTACTCATCTAGATCTCTGATTTGAGATCTAGTCTATCTACTATTTCTATGAGTCATATGCAAGACGTCATTTTAGAAAAGACGCGCAGTGGCCGATATTATTGTCTATTTCTACGATATTATTGTCTTGCATATGACTCATAGAAATAGTAGATAGACTAGCTAGAATCAAACTTTCACTGCTGAATCTATTAAAAGTTTTATTGAAGTTTTATTAAACGGGGCGGTGTTCGTGGATTTGCTTACTAGGTCAGAGTTATGGACTTGCATATGAGAATATGCGTATGACTCATAGAAATAGAATCAAACTTTCACTGCTGAATCTATTGAAAGTTTTATTGATTCTAGCTAGTCTATCTACTATTGATTCTAGCTGGTCTAGAATCAATAGATTAGAATTCTAGAACCATATGCAAGACGTCACATACGAACTAGTGCTATTCTATTGATTCTATTAGAATCAAACAGAAAGTTTGATTCTATATTCAAATAGATTTGAATCTATTTATTGAATAGTGAAAAAGTCTTTTCTAAAATGACGTCTTGCATATGACTCATAGGTAGATAGACTAGCTAGAATCAAACTTTCTTGTATTCTAATTGATTTTAAAAACTTACTATTGATTCTAGACCAGCTAGAATCAATAGTAGATAGACTAGCTAGAATCAATAAAACTTTTAATAGATTCAGCAGTGAAAGTTTGATTCTATTTCTATGAGTCATACGCATATTCTCATATGCAAGTCCTTGTGCAAAATATTTTGATTCTAGCTAGTCTATCTACTATTTCTATGAGTCATATGCAAGACGTCATTTTAGAAAAGACTTTTTCACTATTCAATAAATAGATTCAAATCTATTTGAATCTAGAATCAAACTTTCTGTTTGATTCTAATAGAATCAATAGAATAGCACTAGTTCGTATGTGACGTCTTGCATATGGTTCTAAAATTCTAATCTATTGATTCTAGACCAGCTAGAATCAATAGTAGATAGACTAGGTAGAATCAATAAAACTTTTAATTGATTCAGCAGTGAAAGTTTGATTCTATTTCTATTTCTATGAGTTGCATATGACTCATAGAAATAGTAGATAGACTAGCTAGAATCAAACTTTCTTGTATTCTAATTGATTTTAAAAACTTACTATTGATTCTAGACCAGCTAGAATCAATAGTAGATAGACTAGCTAGAATCAATAAAACTTTTAATAGATTCAGCAGTGAAAGTTTGATTCTATTTCTATGAGTCATACGCATATTCTCGTATGCAAGTCCTTGTGCAAAATATTTTGATTCTAGCTAGTCTATCTACTATTTCTATGAGTCATATCCACGAATACCTTTCTCATATGCAAGTCCTTGTGCAAAATATTTTGATTCTAGCTAGTCTATCTACTATTTCTATGAGTCATATGCAAGACGTCATTTTAGAAAAGATTTTTTCACTATTCAATAAATAGATTCAAATCTATTTGAATCTAGAATCAAACTTTCTGTTTGATTCTAATAGAATCAATAGAATAGCACTAGTTCGTATGTGACGTCTTGCATATGGTTCTAGAATTCTAATCTATTGATTCTAGACCAGCTAGAATCAATAGTAGATAGACTAGCTAGAATCAATAAAACTTTTAATAGATTCAGCAGTGAAAGTTTGATTCTATTTCTATGGGTCATACGCATATTCTCATATGCAAGTCCATAACTCTGACCTAGTAAGCAAATCCACGAACACCGCCCGTTTAATAAAACTTCAATAAAACTTTTAATAGATTCAGCAGTGAAAGTTTGATTCTACCTAGTCTATCTATTATTTCTATGAGTCATATGCAAGACAATAATATCGTAGAAATAGACAATAATATCGGCCACTGCGCGTCTTTTCTAAAATGACGTCTTGCATATGACTCATAGAAATAGTAGATAGACTAGATCTCAAATCAGAGATCTAGATGAGTAGATCTCTGACCTAGTAAGCAAATCCACGAACAGAAATAGTAGAAATTGATAAGAAATAGTAGATATACTAGTTAGAATCAAACTTTCTTGTATTCTAATTGATTTTATTGTATAAGATATTATTGTCTATTAAATAGACAATAATATCGGCCACTGCGCGTCTTTTCTAAAATGACGTCTTGCATATGACTCTTGCTTACTAGATTCATAGCTGAAAAAATTTTATTTTTTTTTCTAATGACTTTAAAAGTCATTTATTAAACGGAGTCATATGCAAGACGTCATTTTAGAAAAGACGCGCAGTGGCCGATATTATTGTCTATTTCTACCGATATTATATTCTTGCATATGACTCATAAAAATAGTAGATAGACTAGCTAGAATCAAACTTTCACTGCTGAATCTATTAAAAGTTTTATTGATTCTAGCTAGTCTATCTACTATTGATTCTAGCTGGTCTAGAATCAATAGTAAGTTTTTAAAATCAATTAGAATACAAGAAAGTTTAATAAAACTCATAGAAATAAAATTTTATAAAACTTTGATTCTGGACATTTTCCTCTAGGCCTCTAGGTGGCCGATATTCAAATAGATTTAATAGATTTCAGCAGTGAAAGTTTGATTCTAGATTCAAATAGATTTAATAGATTCAGCAGTGAAAGTTTGATTCCGTCATTCAAATAGATTTAATTATTGATTCTAGCTAGTCCATCTACTATTGATTCTAGCTGGTCTAGAATCAATAGTAAGTTTTTAAAATCCATTAGAATACAAGAAAGTTTGATTCTAGCTAGTCTATCTACTATTTCTATGAGTCATATGCAAGACGTCATTCGCTGTATCCTTTTCATCTTTTCATCTAATTGATTTTAAAAACTTACTATTGATTCTAGACCAGCTAGAATCAATAGTAGATATTATATTCTAGAGTTCTAGAATATCTATTAAATCTATATGAATATCGGCCACCTAGAGGCCTAGAGGAAAATATTTTGCACAAGGCCGCAAGCCTTCACTAGAAACAGTGAAAGTTTGATTCTAGCTAGTCTATCTACTATTTCTATGAGTCATATGCAAGACGTCATTTTAGAAAAGACGCGCAGTGGCCGATGCAAGACGTCATTTTAGAAAAGACGCGCAGTGGCCGATATAGACTAACCCATTCTCTAGCCGATATTATATATCAAACTGAAATAGTAGATAGACTAGCTAGAATCAAACTTTCACTGTTTCTATTGAAGGCTTGCGCCATAAAGTTATATCTAGTGAAATTATATCTAGTGAAGGCTTGCGCGATACTATTCTAGCAAATTCGGTAATCTATGGTCAATAGAATCAACAGTAGATAGACTAGCTAGAATCAATAAAACTTTTAATAGATTCAGCAGTGAAAGTTTGATTCTAGCTAGTCTATCTACTATTTCTATGAGTCATATGCAAGAACATAATATCGGTAGAAATAGACAATAATATCGGCCACTGCGCGTCTTTTCTAAAATGACGTCTTGCATATGACTTATAGAAATAGTAGATAGACTAGCTAGAATAGACAAATAAAACTCATAGAAATAGTAGATAGACTAGCTAGAATCAAACTATCTACTATTCCGATATACAAGATATTATTGTCTATTAAATAGACAATAATATCGGCCACTGCGCGTCTTTTCTAAAATGACGTCTTGCATATGACTCTTGCTTACTAGATTCATAGCTGAAAATTTTTTTTTTTCCTAATGACTTTAAAAGTCATTTATTAAACGGAGTCATATGCAAGACGTCATTTTAGAAAAGACGCGCAGTGGCCGATATTATTGTCTATTTCTACCGATATTATATTCTTGCATATGACTCATAGAAATAGTAGATAGACTAGCTAGAATCAAACTTTCACTGCTGAATCTATTAAAAGTTTTATTGATTTCTAGCTAGTCTATCTACTATTGATTCTAGCTAGTCTAGAATCAATAGTAAGTTTTTAAAATCAATTAGAATACAAGAAAGTTTAATAAAACTCATAGAAATAAAATTTTATAAAACTTTGATTCTGGACATTTTCCTCTAGGCCTCTAGGTGGCCGATATTCAAATAGATTTAATAGATTCAGCAGTGAAAGTTTGATTCTAGATTCAAATAGATTTAATAGATTCAGCAGTGAAAGTTTGATTCGTCATTCAAATAGATTTAATTATTGATTCTAGCTAGTCTATCTACTATTGATTCTAGCTGGTCTAGAATCAATAGTAAGTTTTTAAAATCAATTAGAATACAAGAAAGTTTGATTCTAGCTAGTCTATCTACTAATTTCTATGAGTCATATGCAAGACGTCATTCGCTGTATCCTTTTCATCTTTTCATCTAATTGATTTTAAAAACTTACTATTGATTCTAGACCAGCTAGAATCAATAGTAGATATTATATTCTAGAGTTCTAGAATATCTATTAAATCTATTTGAATATCGGCCACCTAGAGGCCTAGAGGAAAATATTTTGCACAAGGCCGCAAGCCTTCACTAAAAACAGTGAAAGTTTGATTCTAGCTAGTCTATCTACTATTTCTATGAGTCATATGCAAGACGTCATTTTAGAAAAGACGCGCAGTGGCCGATGCAAGACGTCATTTTAGAAAAGACGCGCAGTGGCCGATATAGACTAACCCATTCTCTAGCCGATATTATATATCAAACTGAAATAGTAGATAGACTAGCTAGAATCAAACTTTCACTGTTTCTAGTGAAGGCTTGCGCCATAAAGTTATATCTAGTGAAATTATATCTAGTGAAGGCTTGCGCGATACTATTCTAGAAAATTCGATAATCTATTGTCAATAGAATCAATAGTAGATAGACTAGCTAGAATCAATAAAACTTTTAATAGATTCAGCAGTGAAAGTTTGATTCTAGCTAGTGTATCTACTATTTCTATGAGTCATATGCAAGAATATAATATCGGTAGATATAGACAATAATATCGGCCACTGCGCGTCTTTTCTAAAATGACGTCTTGCATATGACTCATAGAAATAGTAGATAGACTAGCTAGAATAGACAAATAAAACTAATAGAAATAGTAGATAGACTAGCTAGAATCAAACTATCTACTATTCCGATATACAAGATATTATTGTCTATTAAATAGACAATAATATCGGCCACTGCACGTCTTTTCTAAAATGACGTCTTGCACATGACTCATAGAAATAGTAGATAGACTAGCTAGAATCAAACTTTCTTGTATTCTAATTGATTTTAAAAACTTACTATTGATTCTAGACCAGCTAGAATCAATAGTAGATAGACTAGCTAGAATCAATAAAACTTTTAATAGATTCAGCAGTGAAAGTTTGATTCTATTTCTATGAGTCATACGCATATTCTCATATGCAAGTCCTTGTGCAAAATATTTTGATTCTAGCTAGTCTATCTACTACTTCTATGAGTCATATGCAAGACGTCATTTTAGAAAAGACTTTTTCACTATTCAATAAATAGATTCAAATCGATTTGAATCTAGAATCAAACTTTCTGTTTGATTCTAATAGAATCAATAGAATAGCACTAGTTCGTATGTGACGTCTTGCATATGGTTCTAGAATTATAATCTATTGATTCTAGACCAGCTAGAATCAATAGTAGATACACTAGCTAGAATCAATAAAACTTTTAATAGATTCAGCAGTGAAAGTTTGATTCTATTTCTATGAGTCATACGCATATTCCTCATATGCAAGTCCATAACTCTGACCTAGTAAGCAAATCCACGAACACCGCCCCGTTTAATAAAACTTCAATAAAACTTTTAATAGATTCAGCAGTGAAGTTTGATTCTATCTACTATTTCTATGAGTCATATGCAAGACAATAATATCGTAGAAATAGACAATAATATCGGCCACTGCGCGTCTTTTCTAAAATGACGTCTTGCATATGACTCATAGAAATAGTAGATAGACTAGATCTCATCTAGAGATCTAGATGAGTAGATCTCTGACCTAGTAAGCAAATCCACGAACAGAAATAGTAGAAATTGATAAGAAATAGTAGATAGACTAGCTAGAATCAAACTTTCTTGTATTCTAATTGATTTTATCGTATAAGATATTATTGTCTATTAAATAGACAATAATATCGGCCACTGCGCGTCTTTTCTAAAATTACGTCTTGCATATGACTCTTGCTTACTAGATTCATAGCTGAAAAAATTTTATTTTTTTTTCTAATGACAAAAGTCATTTATTAAACGGAGTCATATGCAAGACGTCATTTTAGAAAAGACGCGCAGTGGCCGATATTATTGTCTATTTCTACCGATATTATATTCATGCATATGACTCTTAGAAATAGTAGATAGACTAGCTAGAATCAAACTTTCACTGCTGAATCTATTAAAAGTTTTATTGATTCTAGCTAGACTATCTACTATTGATTCTAGCTGGTCTAGAATCAATAGTAAGTTTTTAAAATCAATTAGAATACAAGAAAGTTTAATAAAACTCATAGAAATAAAATTTTATAAAACTTTGATTCTGGACATTTTCCTCTAGGCCTCTAGGTGGCCGATATTCAAATAGATTTAATAGATTCAGCAGTGAAAGTTTGATTCTAGATTCAAATAGATTTAATAGATTCAACAGTGAAAGTTTGATTCGTCATTCAAATAGATTTAATTATTGATTCTAGCTAGTCTATCTACTATTGATTCTAGCTGGTCTAGAATCAATAGTAAGTTTTTAAAATAAATTAGAATACAAGAAAGTTTGATTCTAGCTAGTCTATCTACTATTTCTATGAGTCATATGCAAGACGTCATTCGCTGTATCCTTTTCATCTTTTCATCTAATTGATTTTAAAAACTTACTATTGATTCTAAACCAGCTAGAATCAATAGTAGATATTATATTCTAGAGTTCTAGAATATCTATTAAATCTATTTGAATATCGGCCACATAGAGGCCTAGAGGAAAATATTTTGCACAAGGCCGCAAGCCTTCACTAGAAACAGTGAAAGTTTGATTCTAGCTAGTCTATCTACTATTTCTATGAGTCATATGCAAGACGTCATTTTAGAAAAGACGCGCAGTGGCCGATATAGACTAACCCATTCTCTAGCCGATATTATATATCGAACTGAAATAGTAGATAGACTAGCTAGAATCAAACTTTCACTGTTTCTAGTGAAGGCTTGCGCCATAAAGATATATCTAGTGAAATTATATCTAGTGAAGGCTTGCGCGATACTATTCTAGCAAATTCGGTAATCTATGGTCAATAGAATCAACAGTAGATAGACTAGCTAGAATCAATAAAACTTTTAATAGATTCAGCAGTGAAAGTTTGATTCTAGCTAGTCTATCTACTATTTCTATGAGTCATATGCAAGAATATAATATCGGTAGAAATAGACAATAATATCGGCCACTGCGCGTCTTTTCTAAAATGACGTCTTGCATATGACTCATAGAAATAGTAGATAGACTAGCTAGAATAGACAAATAAAACTCATAGAAATAGTAGATAGACTAGCTAGAATCAAACTATCTACTATTCCGATATACAAGATATTATTGTCTATTAAATAGACAATAATATCGGCCACTGCGCGTCTTTTCTAAAATGACGTCTTGCATATGACTCATAGAAATAGTAGATAGACTAGCTAGAATCAAACTTTCTTGTATTCTAATTGATTTTAAAAACTTACTATTGATTCTAGACCAGCTAGAATCAATAGTAGATAGACTAGCTAGAATCAATAAAACTTTTAATAGAATCAGCAGTGAAAGTTTGATTCTATTTCTATGAGTCATACGCATATTCTCATATGCAAGTCCTTGTGCAAAATATTTTGATTCTAGCTAGTCTATCTACTATTTCTATGAGTAATATGCAAGACGTCATTTTAGAAAAGACTTTTTCACTATTCAATAAATAGATTCAAATCTATTTGAATCTAGAATCAAACTTTCTGTTTGATTCTAATAGAATCAATAGAATAGCACTAGTTCGTATGTGACGTCTTGCATATGGTTCTAGAATTCTAATCTATTGATTCTAGACCAGCTATGATCAATAGTAGATAGACTAGCTAGAATCAATAAATTTTTTAATAGATTCAGCAGTGAAAGTTTGATTCTATTTCTATGAGTCATACGCATATTCTCATATGCAAGTCCATAACTCTGACCTAGTAAGCAAATCCACGAACACCGCCCCGCTTAATAAAACTTCAATAAAACTTTTAATAGATTCAGCAGTGAAAGTTTGATTCTAGCTAGTCTATCTACTATTTCTATGAGTCATATGTAAGACAATAATATCGTAGAAATA
This sequence comes from Artemia franciscana, assembly GCF_032884065.1. Classification (NCBI taxonomy): domain Eukaryota; kingdom Metazoa; phylum Arthropoda; class Branchiopoda; order Anostraca; family Artemiidae; genus Artemia; species Artemia franciscana. Next base: position 13,743 of record NW_027066288.1, read on the forward strand.
GACAATAATATCGGCCACTGCGCGTCTTTTCTAAAATGACGTCTTGCATATGACTCATAGAAATAGTAGATAGACTAGATCTCATCTAGAGATCTAGATGAGTAGATCTCTGACCTAGTAAGCAAATCCACGAACAGAAATAGTAGAAATTGATAAGAAATAGTAGATAGACTAGCTAGAATCAAACTTTCTTGTATTCTAATTGATTTTATTGTATAAGATATTATTGTCTATTAAATAGACAATAATATCTGCCACTGCGCGTCTTTTCTAAAATGACGTCTTGCATATGACTCTTGCTTACTAGATTCATAGCTGAAAAAATTTTATTTTTTTTTCTAATGACTTTAAAAGTCATTTATTAAACCGAGTCATATGCAAGACGTCATTTTAGAAAAGACGCGCAGTGGCCGATATTATTGTCTATTTCTACCGATATTATATTCTTGCATATGACTCATAGAAAAAGTAGATAGACTAGCTAGAATCAAACTTTCACTGCTGAATCTATTAAAAGTTTTATTGATTCTAGCTAGTCTATCTACTATTGATTCTATTGACAATAGATTATCGAATTTGCTAGAATAGTATCGCGCAAGCCTTCACTAGATATAATTTCACTAGATATAACTTTATGGCGCAAGCCTTCACTAGAAACAGTGAAAGTTTGATTCTAGCTAGTCTATCTACTATTTCAGTTTGATATATAATATCGGCTAGAGAATGGGTTAGTCTATATCGCCATTGCGCGTCTTTTCTAAAATGACGTCTTGCATCGGCCACTGCGCGTCTTTTCTAAAATGACGTCTTGCATATGACTCATAGAAATAGTAGACAGTGGCCGATATTATTGTCTATTTCTACCGATATTATATTCTTGCATATGACTCATAGAAATAGTAGATAGACTAGCTAGAATCAAACTTTCACTGCTGAATCTATTAAAAGTTTTATTGATTCTAGCTAGTCTATCTACTATTGATTCTAGCTGGTCTAGAACCAATAGTAAGTTTTTAAAATCAATTAGAATACAAGAAAGTTTAATAAAACTCAAAGAAATAAAATTGGATTTGTCTATTGAATAGACAATAATATCGGCCACTGCACGTCTTTTCTAAAATGACGTCTTGCATATGACTCTTGCTTACTAGATTCATAGCTGAAAAAATTTTATTTTTTTTTCTAATGACTTTAAAAGTCATTTATTAACCGAGTCATATGCAAGACGTCATTTTAGAAAAGACGCGCAGTGGCCGATATTATTGTCTATTTCTACCGATATTATATTCTTACATATGACTCATAGAAATAGTAGATAGACTAGCTAGAATCAAACTTTCACTGCTGAATCTATTAAAAGTTTTATTGATTCTAGCTAGTCTATCTACTATTGATTCTAGCTGGCCTAGAATCAATAGTAAGTTTTTAAAATCAATTAGAATACAAGAAAGTTTAATAAAACTCATAGAAATAAAATTTTATAAAACTTTGATTCTGGACATTTGCCTCTGGGCCTCTAGGTGGCCGATATTCAAATAGATTTAATAGATTCAGCAGTGAAAGTTTGATTCTAGATTCAAATAGATTTGATAGATTCAGCAGTGAAAGTTTGATTCGTCATTCAAATAGATTTAATTATTGATTCTAGCTAGTCTATCTACTATTGATTCTAGCTGGTCTAGAATCAATAGTAAGTTTTTAAAATCAATTAGAATACAAGAAAGTTTGATTCTAGCTAATCTATCTACTATTTCTATGAGTCATATGCAAGACGTCATTCGCTGTATCCTTTTCATCTTTTCATCTAATTGATTTTAAAAACTTACTATTGATTCTAGACCAGCTAGAATCAATAGTAGATATTATATTCTAGAGTTCTAGAATATCTATTAAATCTATTTGAATATCGGCCACCTAGAGGCCTAGAGGAAAATATTTTGCACAAGGCCGCAAGCCTTCACTAGAAACAGTGAAAGTTTGATTCTAGCTAGTCTATCTACTATTTCTAGGAGTCATATGCAAGACGTCATTTTAGAAAAGACGCGCAGTGGCCGATGCAAGACGTCATTTTAGAAAAGACGCGCAGTGGCCGATATAGACTAACCCATTCTCTAGCCGATATTATATATCAAACTGAAATAGTAGATAGACTAGCTAGAATCAAACTTTTACTGTTCCTAGTGAAGGCTTGCGCCATAAAGTTATATCTAGTGAAATTATATCTAGTGATGGCTTGCACGATACTATTCTAGCAAATTCGATAATCTATTGTCAATAGAATCAATAGTAGATAGACTAGCTAGAATCAATAAAACTTTTAATAGATTCAGCAGTGAAAGTTTGATTCTAGCTAGTCTATCTACTATTTCTATGAGTCATATGCAAGAATATAATATCGGTATAAATAGACAATAATATCGGCCACTGCGCGTCTTTTCTAAAATGACGTCTTGCATATGACTCATAGAAATAGTAGATAGACTAGCTAGAATAGACAAATAAAACTCATAGAAGTAGTAGATAGACTAGCTAGAATCAAACTATCTACTATTCCGATATACAAGATATTAATGTCTATTAAATAGACAATAATATCGGCCACTGCGCGTCTTTTCTAAAATGACGTCTTGCATATGACTCATAGAAATAGTAGATAGACTAGCTAGAATCAAACATTCTTGTATTCTAATTGATTTTAAAACTTACTATTGATTCTAGACCAGCTAGAATCAATAGTAGATAGACTAGCTAGAATCAATAAAACTTTTATAGATTCAGCAGTGAAAATTTGATTCTATTTCTATGAGTCATACGCATATTCTCATATGCAAGTCCTTGTGCAAAATATTTTGATTCTAGCTAGTCTATCTACTATTTCTATGAGTCATATGCAAGACGTCATTTTAGAAAAGACTTTTTTACTATTCAATAAATAGATTCAAATCTATTTGAATCTAGAATCAAACTTTCTGTTTGATTCTAATAGAATCAATAGAATAGCACTAGTTCATATGTGACGTCTTGCATATGGTTCTAGAATTCTAATCTATTGATTCTAGACCAGCTAGAATCAATAGTAGATAGACTAGCTAGAATCAATAAAACTTTTAATAGATTCAGCAGTGAAAATTTGATTCTATTTCTATGAGTCATACGCATATTCTCATATGCAAGTCCATAACTCTGACCTAGTAAGCAAATCCACGAACACCGCCCCGTTTAATAAAACTTCAATAAAACTTTTAATAGATTCAGCAGTGAAAGTTTGATTCTAGCTAGTCTATCTACTATTTCTATGAGTCATATGCAAGACAATAATATCGTAGAAATACACAATAATATCGGCCACTGCGCGTCTTTTCTTAAATGACGTCTTGCATATGACTCATAGAAATAGTAGATAGACTAGATCTCATCTAAAGATCTAGATGAGTAGATCTCGGACCTAGTAAGCAAATCCACGAACAGAAATAGTAGAAATTGATAAGAAGTAGAAATAGAAATTTAGTAGAAATTGATAAGAAGCTGGTCTAGAATCAATAGTAAGTTTTTAAAATCAATTAGAATACAAGAAAGTTTGATTCTAGCTAGTCTATCTACTATTTCTATGAGTCATATGCAAGACGTCATTCGCTGTATCCTTTTCATCTTTTCATCTAATTGATTTTAAAAACTTACTATTGATTCTAGACCAGCTAGAATCAATAGTAGATATTATATTCTAGAGTTCTTGAATATCTATCAAATCTATTTGAATATCGGCCACCTACAGGCCTAGAGGAAAATATTTTGCACAAAGCCGCAAGCCTTCACTAGAAACAGTGAAAGTTTGATTCTAGCTAGTCTATCTACTATTTCTATGAGTCATATGCAAGACGTCATTTTAGAAAAGACGCGCAGTGGCCGATGCAAGACGTCATTTTAGAAAAGACGTGCAGTGGCCGATATAGACTAACCCATTTTCTAGCCAATATTATATATCAAACTGAAATAGTAGATAGACTAGCTAGAATCAAACTTTCACTGCTGAATCTATTAAAAGTTTATTGATTCTAGCTAGTCTATCTACTATTGATTCTAGCTGGTCTAGAATCAATAGTAAGTTTTTAAAATCAATTAGAATGCAAGAAAGTTAAATAAAACTCATAGAAATAAAATTTTATAAAACTTTGATTCTGGACATTTTCCTCTAGGCCTCTAGGTGGCCGATATTCAAATAGATTTAATAGATTCAGCAGTGAAAGTTTGATTCTAGATTCAAATAGATTTAATAGATTCAGCAGTGAAAGTTTGATTCGTCATTCAAATAGATTTAATTATTGATTCTAGCTAGTCTATCTACTATTGATTCTAGCTGGTCTAGAATCAATAGTAAGTTTTTAAAATCAATTAGAATACAAGAAAGTTTGATTCTAGCTAGTCTATCTACTATTTCTATGAGTCATATGCAAGACGTCATTCGCTGTATCCTTTTCATCTTTTCATCTAATTGATTTTAAAAACTTACTATTGATTCTAGACCAGCTAGAATCAATAGTAGATATTATATTCTAGAGTTCTAGAATATCTATTAAATCTATTTGAATATCGGCCACCTAGAGGCCTAGAGGTAAATATTTTGCACAAGGCCGCAAGCCTTCACTAGAAACAGTGAAAGTTTGATTCTAGCTAGTCTATCTACTATTTCTATGAGTCATATGCAAGACGTCATTTTAGAAAAGACGCGCAGTGGCCGATGCAAGACGTCATTTTAGAAAGGACGCGCAGTGGCCGATATAGACTAACCCATTCTCTAGCCGATATTATATATCAAACTGAAATAGTACATAGACTAGCTAGAATCAAACTTTCACTGTTTCTAGTGAAGGCTTGCGCCATAAAGTTATATCTAGTGAAATTATATCTAGTGAAGGCTTGCGCGATACTATTCTAGCAAATTCGATAATCTATTGTCAATAGAATCAATAGTAGATAGACTAGCTAGAATCAATAAAACTTTTAATAGATTCAGCAGTGAAAGTTTGATTCTAGCTAGTCTATCTACTATTTCTATGAGCCATATGCAAGAATATAATATCGGTAGAAATAGACAATAATATGGGCCACTGCGCGTCTTTTCTAAAATGACGTCTTGCATATGACTCATAGAAATAGTAGATAGACTAGCTAGAATAGACAAATAAAACTCATAGAAATAGTAGATAGACTAGCTAGAATCAAACTATCTACTATTCCGATATACAAGATATTATTGTCTATTAAATTGACAATAATATCGGCCACTGCGCGT
>NW_027066289.1:0-19038 GCF_032884065.1 Artemia franciscana
TACCATGTGAAATCATAAAATAGTCTAATATCTTCATTTTTTCAACAGACATAGCTATTACCCTCGAAAACTAAAACTTTTGAAATAGGAAAAGAGCCTTTAATCACATTCTTTACCATTTGCAATCATAAAATAGTCTAATATTTTCATTTTTTCAACACACGTAGCTATTACCCTCGAAAACTTAAACTTTTGAAATAGGAAAAGAGCCTTTAATCACATTCTTTACCATGTGCAATCATAAAATAGTCTAATATCTTCATTTTTTCAACATACGTAGCTATTACCCTCGAAAACTAAAACTTTTGAAATAGGAAAAGAGCCTTTAATCACATTCTTTACCATGTGCAATCATAAAATAGTCTAATATCTTCATTTTTTCAACATACGTAGCTATTACCCTCGAAAACTAAAACTTTTGAAATAGGAAAAGAGCCTTTAATCACATTCTTTACCATGTGCAATCATAAAATAGTCTAATATCTTCATTTTTTCAATAGACATAGCTATTACCCTCGAAAACTAAAACTTTTGAAATAGGAAAAGATCCTTTAATCACATTCTTTACCATTTGCAATCATAAAATAGTCTAGTATCTTCATTTTTTCAACACACGTAGCTATTACCCTCGAAAACTAAAACTTTTGAAATAGGAAAAGAGCCTTTAATCACATTCTTTACCATGTGCAATCATAAAATAGTCTAATATCTTCATTTTTTCAACATACGTAGCTATTACCCTCGAAAACTAAAACTTTTGAAATAGGAAAAGAGCCTTTAATCACATTCTTTACCATGTGCAATCATAAAATAGTCTAATATCTTCATTTTTTCAACATACGTAGCTATTACCCTCGAAAACTAAAACTTTTGAAATAGGAAAAGAGCCTTTAATCACATTCTTTACCATGTGCAATCATAAAAGAGTCTAATATCTTCATTTTTTCAACATACGTAGCTATTACCCTCGAAAACTAAAACTTTTGAAATAGGAAAAGAGCCTTTAATCACATTCTTTACCAAGTGCAATCATAAAATTGTCTAATATCTTCATTTTTTCCACAGACAAAGCTCTTACCCCCGAAAACTAAAACTTTTGACATAGGAAAAGAGCCTTTAATTACATTCTTTACCATGTGCAATCATAAAATTGTCTAATATCTTCATTTTTTCAACATACGTAGCTATTACCCTCGAAAACTAAAACTTTTGACATAGGAAAAGAGCCTTTAATCACATTCTTTACCATTTGCAATCATAAAATAGTCTAATATCTTCATTTTTTCAACATACGTAGCTATTACCCTCGAAAACTAAAACTTTTGACATAGGATAAGAGCCTTTAATCACATTCTTTACCATTTGCAATCATAAAATAGTCTAATATCTTCATTTTTTCAACATACGTCGCTATTACCCTCGAAAACTAAAACTTTTGAAATAGGAAAAGAGCCTTTAATCACATTCTTTACCATGTGCAATCATAAAATTGTCTAATATCTTCATTTTTTCCACAGACAAAGCTCTTACCCCCGAAAACTAAAACTTTTGACATAGGAAAAGAGCCTTTAATCACATTCTTTACCATGTGCAATCATAAAATTGTCTAATATCTTCATTTTTTCAACATACGTAGCTATTACCCTCGAAAACTAAAACTTTTGACATAGCAAAAGAGCCTTTAATCACATTCTTTACCATTTGCAATCATAAAATAGTCTAATATCTTCATTTTTTCAACATACGTAGCTATTACCCTCGAAAACTAAAACTTTTAAAATAGGAAAAGAGCCTTTTATCACATTCTTTACCATTTGCGATCATAAAATAGTCTAATATCTTCATTTTTTCAACATATGTAGCTATTACCCTCGAAAACTAAAATTTTTGACATAAGAAAAGAGCCTTTAATCACATTGTTTACCATTTGCAATCATAAAATAGTCTAATATCTTCATTTTTCAACATACGTAGCTATTACCCTCGAAAACTAAAACTTTTGAAATAGGAAAAGAGCCTTTAATCATATTCTTTACCATGTGCAATCATAAAATAGTCTAATATCTTCATTTTTTTCACAGACCTAGCTATTACCCTCGCCTTTAATCACATTTTTTACCATTTGCAATCATAAAATAGTCTAGTATCTTCATTTTTTCAACATACGTAGCTATTACCCTCGAAAACTAAAACTTTTGACATAGGAAAAGAGCCTTTAATCACATTCTTTACCATTTGCAATCATAAAATAGTCTAATATCTTCATTTTTTCAACATACCTAGCTATTACGCTCGAAAACTAAAACTTTTGACACAGGAAAAGAGCCTTTAATCACATTCTTTACCATTTGCAATCATAAAATAGTCTAATATCTTCATTTTTTCAACATACGTAGCTATTACCCTCGAAAACTAAAACTTTTGACATAGGAAAAGAGCCTTTAATCACATTCTTTACCATTTGCAATCATAAAATAGTCTAATATCTTCATTTTTTCAACATACGTAGCTATTACCCTCGAAAACTAAAACTTTTGAAATAGGAAAAGAGCCTTTAATCACATTCTTTACCATGTGCAATCATAAAATAGTCTAATATCTTCATTTTTTCAACATACGTAGCTATTACCCTCGAAAACTAAAACTTTTGAATAGGAAAAGAGCCTTTAATCACATTCTTTACCATTTGCAATCATAAAATAGTCTAATATCTTCATTTTCAACATACGTAGCTATTACCCTCGAAAACTAAAACTTTTGACATAGGAAAAGAGCCTTTAATCACATTCTTTACCATTTGCAATCATAAAATAGTCTAATATCTTCATTTTTTCAACATACGTAGCTATTACCCTCGAAAACTAAAACTTTTGAAATAGGAAAAGAGCCTTTAATCACATTCTTTACCATTTGCAATCATAAAATAGTCTAATATCTTCATTTTTTCAACATACGTAAAAAGCTATTACCCTCGAAAACTAAAACTTTTGACATAGGAAAAGAGCCTTTAATCACATTCTTTACCATGTGCAATCATAAAATAGTCTAATATCTTCATTTTTTCAACATACGTAGCTATTACCCTCGAAAACTAAAACTTTTGACATAGGAAAAGAGCCTTTAATCACATTCTTTACCATTTGCAATCATAAAATAGTCTAATATCTTCATTTTTTCAACATACGTAGCTATTACCCTCGAAAACTAAAACTTTTGAAATAGGAAAAGAGCCTTTAATCACATTCTTTACCATTTGCAATCATAAAATAGTCTAATATCTTCATTTTTTCAACATACGTAGCTATTACCCTCGAAAACTAAAACTTTTGACATAGGAAAAGAGCCTTTAATCACATTCTTTACCATGTGCAATCATAAAATAGTCTAATATCTTCATTTTTTCAACATACGTAGCTATTACCCTCGAAAACTAAAACTTTTGACATAGGAAAAGAGCCTTTAATCACATTCTTTACCATGTGCAATCATAAAATTGTCTAATATCTTCATTTTTTCAACATACGTAGCTATTACCTTCGAAAACTAAAACTTTTGACATGGGAAAAGAGCCTTTAATCACATTCTTTACTATGTGCAATCATAAAATAGTCTAATATCTTCATTTTTTCAACAGACCTAGCTATTACCCTCGAAAACTAAAACTTTTGAAATAGGAAAAGAGCCTTTAATCACATTCTTTACCATTTGCAATCATAAAATAGTCTAATATCTTCATTTTTTCAACTTACGTAGCTATTACCCTCGAAAACTAGAACTTTTGACATAGGAAAAGAGCCTTTAATCACATTCTTTACCATTTGCAATCATAAAATAGTCTAATATCTTCATTTTTTCAACATACGTAGCTATTACCCTCGAAAACTAAAACTTTTAAAATAGGAAAAGAGCCTTTAATCACATTCTTTACCATTTGCGATCATAAAATAGTCTAATATCTTCATTTTTTCAACATACGTAGCTATTACCCTCGAAAACTAAAATTTTTGACAAAAGAAAAGAGCCTTTAATCACATTGTTTACCATTTGCAATCATAAAATAGTCTAATATCTTCATTTTTTCAAAATACGTAGCTATTACCCTCGAAAACTAAAACTTTTGAAATAGGAAAAGAGCCTTTAATCATATTCTTTACCATGTGCAATCATAAAATAGTCTAATATCTTCATTTTTTTCACAGACCTAGCTATTACCCTCGCCTTTAATCACATTCTTTACCATTTGCATTCATAAATAGTCTAGTATCTTCATTTTTTCAACATACGTAGCTATTACCCTCGAAAACTAAAACTTTTGACATAGGAAAAGAGCCTTTAATCACATTCTTTACCATTTGCAATCATAAAATAGTCTAATATCTTCATTTTTTCAACATACGTAGCTATTACGCTCGAAAACTAAAACTTTTGACATAGGAAAAGAGCCTTTAATCACATTCTTTACCATTTGCAATCATAAAATAGTCTAATATCTTCATTTTTTCAACATACGTAACTATTACCCTCGAAAACTAAAACTTTTGAAATAGGAAAAGAGCCTTTAATCACATTCTTTACCATGTGCAATCATAAAATAGTCTAATATCTTCATTTTTTCAACTAACGTACCTATTACCCTCGAAAACTAAAACTTTTGACATAGGAAAAGAGCCTTTAAGCACATTCTTTACCATGTGCAATCATAAAATAGTCAAATATCTTCATTTTTTCAACATACGTAGCTATTACCCTCGAAAACTAAAACTTTTGAAATAGGAAAAGAGCCTTTAATCACATTCTTTACCATGTGCAATCATAAAATTGTCTAATATCTTCGTTTTTTCAACATACGTAGCTATTACCCTCGAAAACTAAAACTTTTGACATAGGAAAAGAGCCTTTAATCACATTCTTTACCATGTGCAATCATAAAATAGACTAATATCTTCATTTTTTCCACAGACAAAGCTCTTACCCCGGAAAACTAAAATTTTTGACATAGGAAAAGAACCTTTAATCACATTCTTTACCATGTGCAATCATAAAATTGTCTAATATCTTCATTTTTTCAACATACGTAGCTATTACCCTCGAAAACTAAAACTTTTGACATAGGAAAAGAGCCTCTAATCAAATTCTTTACCATTTGCAATCATAAAATAGTCTAATATCTTCATTTTTTCAACATACGTAACTATTACCCTCGAAAACTAAAACTTTTGAAATAGGAAAAGAGCCTTTAATCACATTCTTTACCATGTGCAATCATAAAATAGTCTAATATCTTCATTTTTTCAACATACGTAGCTATTACCCTCGAAAACTAAAACTTTTGACATAGGAAAAGAGCCTTTAATCACATTCTTTACCATGTGCAATCATAAAATAGTCTAATATCTTCATTTTTTCCACAGACCTAGCTATTACCCTCGAAAACTAAAACATTTGAAATAGGAAAAGAGCCTTTAATCACATTCTTTACCATTTGCAATCATAAAATAGTCTAATATCTTCATTTTTTCAACTTACGTAGCTATTACCCTCAAAAACTAGAACTTATGACATAGTAAAAGAGCCTTTAATCACATTCATTACCATTTGCAATCATAAAATAGTCTAATATCTTCATTTTTTCAACATACGTAGCTATTACCCTCGAAAACTAAAACTTTTGACATAGGAAAAGAGCCTTTAATCACATTTTTTTCCATGTGCAATCATAAAATAGTCTAATATCTTCATTTTTTCAACATACGTAGCTATTACCCTCGAAAACTAAAACTTTTGAAATAGGAAAAGGGCCTTTAATCACATTCTTTACCATGTGCAATCATAAAATAGTCTAATATCTCCATTTTTTCAACATACGTAGCTATTACCCTCGAAAACTAAAACTTTTGAAATAGGAAAAGAGCCTTTAATCACATTCTTTACCATGTGCAATCATAAAATAGTCTAATATCTTCATTTTTTCAGCAGACATAGCTATTACCCTCGAAAACTAAAACTTTTGAAATAGGAAAAGAGCCTTTGAATCACATTCTTTACCATTTGCAATCATAAAATAGTCTAATATCTTCATTTTTTCAACACACGTACCTATTACCCTCGAAAACTAAAACTTTTGAAATAGGAAAAGAGCCTTTAATCACATTCTTTACCATGTGCAATCATAAAATAGTCTAATATCTTCATTTTTTCAACATACGTAGCTATTACCCTCGAAAACTAAAACTTTTGAAATAGGAAAAGAGCCTTTAATCACATTCTTTACTATATGCAATCATAAAATAGTCTAATATCTTCATTTTTTCAACATACGTAGCTATTACCCTCGAAAACTAAAACTTTTGAAATAGGAAAAGAGCCTCTAATCACATTCTTTACCATTTGCAATCATAAAATAGTCTAATATCTTCATTTTTTCAACATACTTAACTATTACCCTCGAAAACTAAAACTTTTGAAATAGGAAAAGAGCCTTTAATCACATTCTTTACCATGTGCAATCATAAAATAGTCTAATATCTTCATTTTTTCAACATACGTAGCTATTACCCTCGAAAACTAAAACTTTTGACATAGGAAAAGAGCCTTTAAGCACATTCTTTACCATGTGCAATCATAAAATAGTCTAATATCTTCATTTTTTCGACATACGTAGCTATTACCCTCGAAAACTAAAACTTTTGAAATAGGAAAAGAGCCTTTAATCACATTCTTTACCATGTGCAATCATAAAATTGTCTAATATCTTCATTTTTTCAACATACTTAGCTATTACCCTCGAAAACTAAAACTTTTGACATAGGAAAAGAGCCTTTAATCACATTCTTTACCATGTGTAATCATAAAATAGTCTAATATCTTCATTTTTTCCACAGACCTAGCTATTACCCTCGAAAACTAAAACTTTTGAAATAGGAAAAGAGCCTTTAATCACATTCTTTACCATTTGCATCATAAAATAGTCTAATATCTTCATTTTTTCAACTTACGTAGCTATTACCCTCGAAAACTAGAACTTTTGACATAGGAAAAGAGCCTTTAATCACATTCTTTACCATTTGCAATCATAAAATAGTCTAATATCTTCATTTTTTCAACATACGTAGCTATTACCCTCGAAAACTAAAACTTTTAAAATAGGAAAAGAGCCTTTAATCACATTCTTTACCATTTGCGATCATAAAATAGTCTAATATCTTCATTTTTTCAACATACGTAGCTATTACCCTCGAAAACTAAAATTTTTGACAAAAGAAAAGAGCCTTTAATCACATTGTTTACCATTTGCAATCATAAAATAGTCTAATATCTTCATTTTTTCAAAATACGTAGCTATTACCCTCGAAAACTAAAACTTTTGAAATAGGAAAAGAGCCTTTAATCATATTCTTTACCATGTGCAATCATAAAATAGTCTAATATCTTCATTTTTTTCACAGACCTAGCTATTACCCTCGCCTTTAATAACATTCTTTACCATTTGCAATCATAAAATAGTCTAGTATCTTCATTTTTTCAACATACATAGCTATTACCCTCGAAAACTAAAACTTTTGACATAGGAAAAGAGCCTTTAATCACATTATTTACCATTTGCAATCATAAAATAGTCTAATATCTTCATTTTTTCAACATACGTAGCTATTACGCTCGAAAACTAAAACTTTTGACATAGGAAAAGAGCCTTTAATCACATTGTTTACCATTTGCAATCATAAAATAGTCTAATATCTTCATTTTTTCAACATACGTAGCTATTACCCTCGAAAACTAAAACTTTTGAAATAGGAAAAGAGCCTTTAATCACATTCTTTACCATTTGCAGTCATAAAATAGTCTAATATCTTCATTTTTTCAACATACGTAGCTATTACCCTCGAAAACTAAAACTTTTGACATAGGAAAAGAGCCTTTAATCACATTCTTTACCATTTGCAATCATAAAATAGTCTAATATCTTCATTTTTTCAACATTCGTAGCTATTACCCCCGAAAACTAAAACTTTTGACATAGGAAAAGAGCCTTTAATCACATTCTTTACCATGTGCAATCATAAAATTGTCTAATATCTTCTTTTTTTCAACATACGTAGCTATTACCCTCGAAAACTAAAACTTTTGACATAGGAAAAGAGCCTCTAATCACATTCTTTACCATGTGCAATCATAAAATAGTCTAATATCTTCATTTTTTCCACAGACAAAGCTCTTACCCCCGAAAACTAAAACTTTTGACATAGGAAAAGAGCCTTTAATCACATTCTTTACCATGTGCAATCATAAAATTATCTAATATCTTCATTTTTTCAACATACGTAGCTATTACCCTCGAAAACTAAAACTTTTGACATAGGAAAAGAGCCTCTAATCACATTCTTTACCATTTGCAATCATAAAATAGTCTAATATCTTCATTTTTTCAACATACGTAATTATTACCCTCGAAAACTAAAACTTTTGAAATAGGAAAAGAGCCTTTAATCACATTCTTTACCATGTGCAATCATAAAATAGTCTAATATCTTCATTTTTTCAACATACGTAGCTATTTGCCTCGAAAACTAAAACTTTTGACATAGGAAAAGAGCCTTTAAGCACATTATTTACCATGTGCAATCATAAAATAGTCTAATATCTTCATTTTTTCAACATACGTAGCTATTACCCTCGAAAACTTAAACCTTTTTAAATAGGAAACGAGCCTTTAATCACATTCTTTACCATGTGCAATCATAAAATTGTCTAATATCTTCATTTTTTCAACATACGTAGCTATTACCCTCGAAAACTAAAACTTTTGACATAGGAAAAGAGCCTTTAATCACATTCTTTACCATGTGCAATCATAAAATAGTCTAATATCTTCATTTTTTCCACAGACCTAGCTATTACCCTCGAAAACTAAAACTTTTGAAATAGGAAAAGAGCCTTTAATCACATTCTTTACCATTTGCAATCATAAAATAGTCTAATATCTTCATTTTTTCAACTTACGTAGCTATTACCCTCGAAAACTAGAACTTTTGACATAGTAAAAGAGCCTTTAATCACATTCATTACCATTTGCAATCATAAAGTAGTCTAATATCTTCATTTTTTCAACATACGTAGCTATTACCCTCGAAAACTAAAACTTTTGACATAGGAAAAGAGCCTTTAATCACATTTTTTTCCATGTGCAATCATAAAATAGTCTAATATCTTAATTTTTTCAACATACGTAGCTATTACCCTCGAAAACTAAAACTTTTGAAATAGGAAAAGAGCCTTTAATCACATTCTTTACCATGTGCAATCATAAAATAGTCTAATATCTTCATTTTTTCAACATACGTAGCTATTACCCTCGAAAACTAAAACTTTTGAAATAGGAAAAGAGCCTTTAATCACATTCTTTACCATGTGCAGTCATAAAATAGTCTAATATCTTCATTTTTTCAACATACGTAGCTATTACCCTCGAAAACTAAAACTTTTGAAATAGGAAAAGAGCCTTTAATCACATTCTTTACCAAGTGCAATCATAAAATTGTCTAATATCTTCATTTTTTCCACAGACAAAGCTCTTACCCACGAAAACTAAAACTTTTGACATAGGAAAAGAGCCTTTAATCACATTCTTTACCATGTGCAATCATAAGATTGTCTAATATCTTCATTTTTTCAACATACGTAGCTATTACCCTCGAAAACTAAAACTTTTGACATAGGAAAAGAGCCTTTAATCACATTCTTTGCCATTTGCAATCATAAAATAGTCTAATATCTTCATTTTTCAACATACGTAGCTATTACCCTCGAAAACTAAAACTTTTGACATAGGATAAGAGCCTTTAATCACATTCTTTACCATTTGCAATCATAAAATAGTCTAATATCTTAATTTTTTCAACATACGTAGCTATTACCCTCGAAAACTAAAACTTTTGAAATAGGAAAAGAGCCTTTAATCACATTCTTTACAATTTGCAATCATAAAATAGTCTAATATCTTCATTTTTTCAACATACGTAGCTATTACCCTCGAAAACTAAAACTTTTGACATAGAAAAGAGCCTTTAATCACATTCTTTACCATTTGCAATCATAAAATTGTCTAATATCTTCATTTTTTCAACATACGTAGCTATTACCCTCGAAAACTAAAACTTTTGAAATAGAAAAGAGCCTTTAATCACATTCTTTACCATTTGCAATCATAAAATAGTCTAATATCTTCATTTTTTCAACATACGCAGCTATTACCCTCGAAAACTAAAACTTTTGAAATAGGAAAAAATCCTTTAATCACATTCTTTACCATTTGCAATCATAAAATAGTATAATATCTTCATTTTCAACATACGTAGCTATTACCCTCGAAAACTAAAACTTTTGACAGAGGAAAAGAGCCTTTAATTACATTCTTTACCATTTGCAATCATAAAATAGTCTAATATCTTCATTTTTTCAACATACGTAGCTATTACCCTCGAAAACCAAAACTTTTGACATAGGAAAAGAGCCTTTAAGCACATTCTTTACCATGTGAAATCATAAAATAGTCTAATATCTTCATTTTTCCAACATACGTAGCTATTACCCTCGAAAACTAAAACTTTTGACATAGGAAAAGAGCCTTTAATCACATTCTTTACCAAGTGCAATCATAAAATAGTCTAATATCTTCATTTTTTCAACATACGTAGCTATTACCCTCGAAAACTAAAACTTTTGACATAGGAAAAGAGCCTTTAATCACATTCTTTACCATGTGCAATCATAAAATAATAATTAATAATAATTAATAATAATTTATTTGTTACCCGCTTGTTTTGACAAATTAAGCGGAGTAAAAACATCAAGGAAAGAAAAACGAAATAACACAAACAATACAATTAATACAGTCTAATCAAAGGGTGGTAAGGGCCCAAGCGTTGACAGGCCTCAGCACCTAATCTAGCATAGAGTTTTTTATAAACGAAAATAATATCAGTGGCACAAAACTTTCTGATAATCTTCTGATTTCTATAAGAACGCGGCAGATACAATAATTATTTACAATAACGAAAATACATAACTCTTATGCCCTGTAAATCTTGATTATTAAACAACGGGCGCAAACCGGAAAGAAACAATATAGAATGATCGCAATATGTAGAATAAAGTCTGGATAAAGCCTTTCGTGAAAATCTGCCTCGGTTCGGGACAATTTTCGCGTACCCTTTTTTAAGTTTACTTTTAATATCATTTAGCCCACAGGATCGAAAAGCTGATAAAGATGAACAAATACTAATACCAAGCCACCGAATCGAAGAAACGAGCTTAACTGAAAAATAACCACAATCAAGATCACTACTTTGATGCTTAGCATTAAAAACTAAATATTCACATTTTTCAGTATTAAGTTTGAGGCCGATTTCCTCAAAAGACTTAGAAACAAGCTGGGTCGACTTAATTAGGCTAGATTTAGTGCGGCTGATCAAAAGTAAATCATCTGCATATGCAATGTACGAAAGATTAGTTAGGCCTAAAAAACATGATGGATTTATACGTGGCAAAACAGAATAAAGACAAGCATTAAAAAGATAAGGGGATACGACTCCTCCTTGCCTAAGACCAGAACGGATGGGGATACTACCAACGTAGGTGTCACCTGACTTGAGTCGAACATATGAATTAGCATACCAAAAACGAAGAGTTGATATAATAGACACATTTGCACCAAGTTGGATTAAAGAATACCAAAGTTGGCTATGACAAATTGAATCAAAAGCTTTTGAAACATCGAGTGCACAAAAATGAACCTCAAAACCATTTTTATGCGCTTCAAGTAATAGCGAAACTATAGCACGATGAGCATGTTGGCATCCTATATACGGCTTAAAGCCAAACTGATTAGACATATAATCTACATTAGACAGGAGATCAGGGAGCAAAACATATTCAAATACTTTACTTAAAGTACAAGCAACCGTAATAGGCCTATACGAAGCGCAACTAGTTGGGTCCTTACCGCGTTTCAAAATTGACGTAATGTTACCAACTAAAAAAGTATCAGGGACTAAAGAAGAGCATAAACACATCTGAAAAAGTAACTGCAAGTGATAAACTAATTCCTCCGAATCGGTGTTGAGGTGAAAAGCACTGATCCCGTCTATATCATAAGATTTCGATTTAAGTCTCTCTACACTTCTTTTGACACGGTCAACACTAACGGGAGGTACATGACCTTGAATGATTTTGTTAGGCAACAGATTAGAACAGAGCTTGGCAAAACGAAAATGAACCGCATATATCACTGTATCGAAAATGTTACTATAATGATTGATCCATGATACATTAGGGATTCGGTCAGCCGTAGGCGATCTATCAAACTTCGCGACATTGATCACTTTTTTCCACTGGCTAGGAGACTTAGGAAATTCAGCACCATTGTACCTAATTTTTCGAAGATAGCGTTTAAAATAAAGTTTTTTTTTTGTTTAATATCGAAAACATTACCCCTTAAGGGGCGGCCGCAAGCTATCCAAATTTTTAGCCACAACTTAGCCCGATTTTTTATTGTTTTGAGCTCTGGGTCATTCTTCCAAATTGAACTTCTTGTTTTTGCTCTAAAGCGACATAGGGGAACAGCTACTTCTTCAGACCTCTTTAAGCACGATACAATGTGGCTATAATAAATATTAAGCTGAATTCTGGCTTGTGGGGACCCAACGCTTGTACACAACAGATTAAAAGGGACTTTAATCGTTGATAGAAGGCTAACAAGCGTAGAAAAATAAAGAGGCCAGTCAGCTTTGTTCCATTCTCTTTTAGAAATCCATTTTCTAGAATTGGGACGAAGGTTCTTCTCCGCAGTAGCATTAAGGGTAACAGTGAGGGATAGGGGGAGATGGTCGTAATCACGCTCATCCTGATCAACATGGACTTCGCCACAGATGAGACCAGAAGAAACGATACAATGGTCAATGTCTGAAAGTGAGCCACTATTATGGATATAGGAATGGGAGGCATCTTTCTTCAAAATTGTGTAACTATTCGGTAAGGAATCTAACAGAAGCTCAGTCCGCACTGATAAAGAGTGAATGTTACAGTTCAGATTACCGATTAATAACCAATCCAGTCCACTACTCTCAATGCCATTCAAAAGACTTTTTATTAATGCGCAAAATTTTGTAAATTTAGTTAAACTTCGGAGGGATTTCTGGTCGCAGGGGAGATAAACATTAATGAGGACAAGGTTGGCAAGACGAATAGCAATATAACAATCACTCTCGTGATAGCATAAAGGGGGTGGTGAAAACAGCGTCTTTTTTATTAAACATGCTAGGCCACCTGATGGTCTGCCAGAGGTTTTGCGTGCACTTTTAGAAAAAACTGAGTGTTCGTTACTTCTCTGTAGGGAGTTTAAGCTCACTAAAGGTAGGAGATGCTCCTGGAGGAATAAAACATCAAAATTTTCTAATTTCTGATCTAAAGAAACGTCTTTATCCTTAGTACCGTTAATATTGAACGAACATATAGTGAAATTAGTCTTAGCACTCATTTTCTAGTATAGGACGATCGTTTCGACAGAAGTTCACGAAGAATTCGGCATTTCATTGAAAATGACACATGATTGCCTTGACAGTTCGCACATTTTGGTGTAGCCTGGCACGGAGAATCAGGCGAGGATTCATGTTGCCCTGCGCAACGGGAGCAGCATTTTTCTTTATCACAATTTGATTTTAAGTGATTTGGTGATTGGCAATTATAACAGCATTTGGGTGGGCGTTGGTATTCGTAAACTCGATATATCTCATACCCAATCTTTATACCAAGTCGAAGTGCATTAGCCAGCGCAAGAGCGTTTTCAAAAAATACTCTAACAGCCAAAGAATTGCCTATTCGCTTCGCATGAGTAATATTATTGCAATCAATTAACATTTCCTCATCAAAATTGGTCGGTATACCTTTAATGATTCCAATATATTTCGTTTCTTTTACTTTGACGTCACAATCTCTCATTACATTTGGAACGGCATTGCAAAAGTTCCTTGCAGCAATCTTGTCAATTCGTACCACTAGCTTATCGCCAGAGGGCTTAATGCTGTGAATACATTCATGACCTGGAATAGAGTCTATTATTTCGCGACGCTTGGCAGGATTATCTAATTCTGATGGGACTTTAGAAATAACAACGGTCGTCAGATCGGGATTCAATGACTGAGCGCCAGGGCTGCTAAGAGGGGGGAATTTAAGATCATACGACGAAATCTTCTCACAGATTTGCTTAAGTTCCGAATCAATGCTTACAAGCTTTGAGGCGAAGCTAGAATAAGCCACAGCAGGAATAACAGGAACCTCGGTAGGTAAAATAATCACGTATGTAGGCAAAGGCAAATTTTCGCTGTCGCATTTCTGGAAGATTTCCATCATGTCCTTAATGTGACGGTAATTAGCTTGATCGCCTTGGCGTCTTTGCACACGTTCACCCTCGTAAACATGAGACCAAAGTTCTGTTTTAGCCGCCATAATAGACTTCTCATCGAAAAACCCAACAGCATGGTTAGCAATAACTTCATCACTTACTCCTTTTTTAAGATTTGATTGCACGAAATTCAACACCGACGAATGTACATATTCCGTCATAATGGTATAACCAACAAATATGGACAATTAGCCAAAGTCCAAAATCAAATCAAATTATTACTCACCATGCTGTCAAACAGCTAACATCCGATAAAATTAGTTTCAAAATAATCCTTTTCAAAGTAACTGAATTCGTTATTTTCGTCACACTAAAGTAGACCGGTTTTACTCACAGTTCATAAATATCCAATTCAAACCAAATCCTTTTACTTTGAACTCCGAGTCAATATAATCCAGTTATTTGAGATGTTCTCACTCTGAAAGCTAGGTTACAACTGATAATTGTCTAATATCTTCATTTTTTCAACATACGTAGCTATTACCCTCGAAAACTAAAACTTTTGAAATAGGAAAAGAGCCTTTAATCACATTCTTTACCATTTGCAATCATAAAATAGTCTAATATCTTCATTTTTTCAACATACGTAGCTATTACCCTCGAAAGGTAAAACTTTTGACATAGGAAAAGAGCCTTTAATCACATTCTTTACCATTTGCAATCATAAAATAGTCTAATATCTTCATTTTTTCAACATACGTAGCTATTACCCTCGAAAACTAAAACTTTTGAAATAGGAAAAGAGCCTTTAATCACATTCTTTACCATGTGCAATCATAAAATAGTCTAATATCTTCATTTTTTTCACAGACCTAGCTATTACCCTCGAAAACTAAAACTTTTGAAATAGGAAAAGAGCCTTTAATCACATTCTTTACCATTTGCAATCATAAAATAGTCTAATATCATCATTTTTTCAACATACTTAGCTATTACCCTCGAAAACTAAAACTTTTGACATAGGAAAAGAGCCTTTAATCACATTCTTTACCATTTGCAATCATAAAATAGTCTAATATCTTCATTTTTTCAACATACGTAGCTATTACCCTCGAAAACTAAAACTTTTGACATAGGAAAAGAGCCTTTAATCACATTCTTTACCATTTGCAATCATAAAATAGTCTAATATCTTTATTTTTTCAACATACGTAGCTATTATCCTCGAAAACTAAAACTTTTGACATAGAAAAAGAGCCTTTAATCACATTCTTTACCATGTGCAATCATAAAATAGTCTAATATCTTAATTTTTTCAACATACGTAGCTATTACCCTCGAAAACTAAAACTTTTGAAATAGGAAAAGAGCCTTTAATCATATTCTTTACCATTTGCAATCATAAAATAGTCTAACATCTTCATTTTTTCAACATACGTAGCTATTACCCTCGAAACCTAAAACTTTTGACATAGAAAAGAGCCTTTAATCACATTCTTTACCATGTGCAATCATAAAATTGTCTAATATCTTCATTTTTTCAACATACGTAGCTATTACCCTCGAAAACTAAAACTTTTGACATAGGAAAAAATCCTTTAATCACATTCTTTACCATTTCCAATCATAAAATAGTATAATATCTTCATTTTCAAAATACGTAGCTATTACCCTCGAAAACTAAAACTTTTGACATAGGAAAAGAGCCTTTAATCACATTCTTTACCAAGTGCAATCATAAAATAGTCTAATATCTTCATTTTTTCAACATACATAGCTATTACCCTCGAAAACTAAAACTTTTGACATAGGAAAAGAGCCTTTAATCACATTCTTTACCATGTGCAATCGTAAAATTGTCTAATATCTTCATTTTTTCAACATACGTAGCTATTACCCTCGAAAACTAAAACTTTTGAAATAGGAAAAGAGCCTTTAATCACATTCTTTACAGTTTGCAATCATAAAATAGTCTGATATCTTCATTTTTTCAACATACGTAGCTATTACCCTCGAAAACTAAAACTTTTGAAATAGGAAAAGAGCCTTTAATCACATTCTTTACCATTTGCAATCATAAAATAGTCTAATATCTTCATTTTTTCAACATACGTAGCTGTTACCCTCGAAAACTAAAACTTTTGACATAGGAAAAGAGCCTTTAATCACATTCTTTACCATTTGCAATCATAAAATAGTCTAATATCTTCATTTTTTCAACATACGTAGCTATTACCCTCGAAAACTAAAACTTTTGAAATAGGAAAAGAGCCTTTAATCACATTCTTTACCATGTGCAATCATAAAATAGTCTAATATCTTCATTTTTTTCAACATACGTAGCTATTACCCTCGAAAACTAAAACTTTTGAAATAGGAAAAGAGCCTTTAATCACATTCTTTACCATTTGCAATCATAAAATAGTCTAATATCTTCATTTTTTCACATACGTAGCTATTACCCTCGAAAACTAAAACTTTTGAAATAGGAAAAGAGCCTTTAATCACATTTTGTACCATTCGCAATCATAAAATAGTCTAATATCATCATTTTTTCAACATACGTAGCTATAACCCTCGAAAACTAAAACTTTTGACATAGGAAAAGAGCCTTTAATCACATTCTTTACCATTCGCAATCATAAAATAGTCTAATATCTTCATTTTTTCAACATACGTAGCTATTACCCTCGAAAACTGAAACTTTTGACATAGGAAAAGAGCCTTTAATCACATTCTTTACCATTTGCAATCATAAAATAGTCTAATATCTTTATTTTTTCAACATACGTAGCTATTACCCTCGAAAACTAAAACTTTTGACATAGGAAAAGAGCCATTAATCACATTCTTTACCATTTGCAATCATAAAATAGTCTAATATCTTTATTTTTTCAACATACGTAGCTATTACCCTCGAAAACTAAAACTTTTGACATAGGAAAAGAGCCTTTAATCACATTCTTTACCATTTGCAATCATAAAATAGTCTAATATCTTTATTTTTTCAACATACGTAGCTATTACCCTCGAAAACTAAAACTTTTGACATAGGAAAAGAGCCTTTAATCACATTCTTTACCATTTGCAATCATAAAATTGTCTAATATCTTCATTTTTTCAACATACGTAGCTATTACCCTCGAAAACTAAAACTTTTGACATAGGAAAAGAGCCTTTAATCACATTCTTTACCATTTGCAATCATAAAATAGTCTAATATCTTCATTTTTTCAACATACGTAGCTGTTACCCTCGAAAACTAAAACTTTTGAAATAGGAAAAGAGCCTTTAATCACATTCTTTACCATGTGCAATCATAAAATAGTCTAATATCTTCATTTTTTTCACAGACCTAGCTATTACCCTCGAAAACTAAAACTTTTGAAATAGGAAAAGAGCCTTTAATCACATTCTTTACCATTTGCAATCATAAAATAGTCTAATATCATCATTTTTTCAACATAGGTAGCTATTACCCTCGAAAACTAAAACTTTTGACATAGGAAAAGAGCCTTTAATCACATTCTTTACCATTTGCAATCATAAAATAGTCTAATATCTTCATTTTTTCAACATACGTAGCTATTACCCTCGAAAACTAAAACTTTTGACATAGGAAAAGAACCTTTAATCACATTCTTTACCATTTGCAATCATAAAATGGTCTAATATCTTTATTTTTTCAACATACGTAGCTATTACCCTCGAAAACTAAAACTTTTGACATAGGAAAAGAGCCTTTAATCACATTCTTTACCATGTGCAATCATAAAATTGTCTAATATCTTCATTTTTTCAACATACGTAGCTATTACCCTCGAAAACTAAAACTTTTGACATAGGAAAAAATCCTTTAATCACATTCTTTACCATTTGCAATCATAAAATAGTATAATATCTTCATTTTCAACATACGTAGCTATTACCCTCGAAAACTAAAACTTTTGACATAGGAAAAGAGCCTTTAATTACATTCTTTACCATTTGCAATCATAAAATAGTCTAATATCTACATTTTTTCAACATACGTAGCTATTACCCTCGAAAACCAAAACTTTTGACATAGGAAAAGAGCCTTTAAGCACATTCTTTACCATGTGAAATCATAAAATAGTCTAATATCTTCATTTTTCCAACATACGTAGCTATTACCCTCGAAAACTAAAACTTTTGACATAGGAAAAGAGCCTTTAATCACATTCTTTACCAAGTGCAATCATAAAATAGTCTAATATCTTCATTTTTTCAACATACGTAGCTATTACCCTCGAAAAATAAAACTTTTGACATAGGAAAAGAGCCTTTAATCACATTCTTTACCATGTGCAATCATAGAATTGTCTAATATCTTCATTTTTTCAACATACGTAGCTATTACCCTCGAAAACTAAAACTTTTGAAATAGGAAAAGAGCCTTTAATCACATTCTTTACCATGTGCAATCATAAAATAGTCTAATATATTCATTTTTTCAACATACGTAGCTATTACCCTCGAAAACTAAAACTTTTGACATAGGAAAAGAGCCTTTAATCACATTCTTTACCATTTGCAATCATAAAATAGTCTAATATCTTCATTTTTTCAACATACGTAGCTTTACCCTCGAAAACTAAAACTTTTGAAATAGGAAAAGA